>NW_024385881.1:0-29364 GCF_016835505.1 Polypterus senegalus
GCTAAAATTTTAATTTCCACTTACTACCTTCACAATCAAAAACATATCAATCTGTTGATTCAGTTGTAGAAGTAGAAACGCGTTCATTATCCAGTAGAGTTTCTCAACACTCTAAATCCTCCAGGCACTCCTGAGCATAATCTCATCTTGAAGGTTGGGGCACCAATAATGTTACTGAGAAACTTACAGCCACCGAAACTTTGTAACGGCACGAGACTTCAGGTCACATCTCTACAAAACAACCTAATTGAAGCAACTATTTTTACTGGCAGTGCCTCAGGTGACACAGTTTTTATTCCTCGCATCCCCGTTATACCATCTAATCTCCATTTCAATTCAAACGTGTTCAATTTCCAGTAAGACTCTGCTTGCAATGACAATTAATAAGTCTCAGGGACAAACACTACAAAAGGTTGGCATTGATTTGAGGCAGGATTACTTTTCACATGGCCAACTGTATCTTGCATGCTCAAGAGTGAGCTCAGCACACAGCTTGGTCATATTACAACCGGAGGGCCGAGACTGACAACGTGGTATACAGAGAGAGATCCTTAACAATTAATGTTTAGTTTTTCTTAATAAAGTATTCAGCCAGTATTTCACCACTGCGTATTTTGCTTAGTATATAGTGTGACGAGACTCCAGGAAACGGGATGTATGAATGGGTATCGCACAGGTTTAACTGAAATATTGTGTAAATGTTGGGTTTGTGATCTGGTCGGAGACACAAACACAGAATTCAATGGATGTTCATCTGAGCGGCTTTCTTTACTGCCACGTGCTGTCTGTCTGACGATACCAAACCCCCAATTCCTATCCTTCCTTTTTCTTCTCTACATAACCAATCATGATAAACGTCTTTGTGAAATTAAAACTAGTTATAAACTTAGACCACAGAGTATTCAGAACTTTAAAAATCTTCGTTATACATTTTTAATGATGCCATTCATTCAGAGTTGCGTCCATCCCACCAAGAATAGTACGCGAGGCAGGAGGAAATCCTGAACGGGAGCCAACACATCGCATGGTGAATATGAGCAACACGTTACACCAGCAGGGTCAATATAGCTTAACAAAACCCCACATCCTACATGACTGTGAAAGGAAACTGAAGCACCAGTAAACTCACCAGAAAAACATGCAAATTCAAAGAAGGAAACACCGCGTTCACCTTACTGTGAGGCAGCAGTGAAACCTCCATGCCACCGTGTCCCACATGTTTAATACCTGCTTTAATGTATTTCATCATGAAAATTATATCAAGTATTTATCTTAGCATTGTAAATATTCAGGGAGCAGGCATATCATGACATTAATGAATTCTGTGCGGTACATCGCTGCCTGTGCCTCCCTCTTAGTGCAAGGGAAGTCAATTTAAAGAAGCACATACCGATTCAACATGGCTCGGGGAACACTTAACACAAAGTATTTAATGTGCTAAATAACTTATGACGGGTATGAAAAACTAGTAAATTAAACAATCATTTTAAGATGAAGTTTAGTTTACGATGTTCTATTTTAATGACAAACTGCAAGAATAAAGTCAACATGTCGACTATAATCTTGAGATAAACAGCGAGAATAAAGTGCAAATGTCGACTTTATTCATGACATAAGCGTCGAGATTAAAATGGAAATGTCGAGAATGCGCATACCTGCCGTAGTGTGCATTGAATATCCAACAGGCTCTCACTTTCCCACTCAAAAGTCATATTCATAGGTACTTTTCATTTTTTCCAAATATTTTACTAATGTAAGTAGTAAAAGTGTTCAGAAAACAACACTTGTCAGTTATTTCAGAAAAGAGACACCGCAAACTAATGAAGGTGTGGCGTCAACTCCTGATGTGGCAATTTCAGACAAAGACATTGCAGAGGCTGGTCCATCATCAGGGGAAATCTCTTCAGTGAACACTCTGCCAATTGATAAATCTAAGTACGCTTATCCGGCATAAACAAACAATGGTTTAAAGATTTTAATTGGCTAATGGTCAAAGAAATAGTATGTGGTGCTCATTGTGCATGAAATATTCAAACAAACACCCACCCAAGGAGGGGATACCTTGGGTAAACGTGCCATGAACAAGAATTCAAAAGAAAGCTTGTTGGGCTATGAAAAAGTAAAAGCGCACATGGAGTCTTCTGCTGACCTTTTAGGAAAGCATGTACTAGAGCAAACTGGAATCGGTCAAATTGAAAGATCTGTATCTGTGTTAAATAACTTATAGAGAGATGCCTTTGTGGGAGCTTTAAGAGCCATGTATTGGTTGGCAAAAAATGAGTTTCCACATATAACGTTGTTTGAAAAGCTGTTGTAACACTGTCAAGAAATGGGTTGTTCTAATGTTTTTAAAATGCACATTACAACCTCTGAAAGAATAATGCAAGAGCTGCTGGATGTCTTAGCATCAGAAATAAAGTCTAACATACTGAAAAATATACACACTGAAAATTTTTCAGTATTCTGCGTAATGAAACCACAGACATCTCAGTTGTAAAACAATGAATTATTTAGATTAAATATGTTTGCCAGGTCACTAAAAAGGTCAGAATTAGTTTTGTATCAACCCACAATATGATTGATAACAAAGTGGAGACTATAAGCAACACACTGAGTGAGACTATGGACACTCTAGACTTGAAAACTACTAATCTGGTTGGACTAGGGTCAGATGGAGCAGCTGTTATGACGGAAACAGAAAGGTGTAGCAAAACTGCTTAAAGATAAAACATCTGGACTCTTGGTCAACTGCGACTGTATAAACCACCGATTGGCCCTTGCCCAGTGCCCAAGCAGCAGCTGCTGTACCTTATTTAACAAAACTGAACAACATCTTAAGGCAGCTGTTCTATTTCTTCTAAAATTCTTCAGTTAGGATGGCTGGTTTAATGGAAATTCAAAATATTCTGAACATTCCCCAGATTAAGCTGAAAATGGCATATGCAAGTTGGCTTTGAAGAATATTTTGAAATTTTTCTTCATTAGGTTTCCCATATCTTTTTCATTGTTTTCACTTTTCTTCCTGACAGCGACAATACTTGTACCTCTTGGTTTTATGTCATAACAATGGTTATTTAAAATTTTTGTTAGGGTTGCAGGATCCTGAATTGGATACTTCTTAAAATTTAATAAAATATTCTGGCACAAGTGTCAAACCTTAAGAAAGGAAGTCATATTGAGCTTTGGAAAATAATTAATAATAACTAACTAATAAAACTGGGTGGGCTGGCACCTGCCCAGGGTTTGTTCCTGCCTTGGGTTTGTTCCTGCCTTGTGCCTTGTGTTGGCTGAGATTGGCTCCAGCAGACCCCTGTGACCCTGTGTTAGGATATAGCAGGTTGGATGATGACTGACTAACTAATAAAAATAGTGCACATTTAATTTTCCCAACCACCAAATTTCCCCATCCTGCCCCACCCCGCTACTTTTTCATGCCATCTGCCTGGAAAAAATTTCTGGGAGAACACTGCCAATAGAATCCAGCAGCAGACCTCCAGAGCTCCACTCCATACTGGAGGTTGTTGCTTTACATTATATGTCAGTGATACACTATGGTTAAGATTAGGGTTGGGGTGAATTATCTGACTCAAGGCAAGTAAACCAGGTGACAAAATCCTGCAATCCAACTGGAGGTCCTACAGAGCTGTGGAGGTCTTCAGCAGGACTCGTCCCCTGCAATCACTTCTTTATCCTGCTGTGTCTTCTATCTGATCCTGCTATGGGAGGTCACTACAATATTATGAGGTTCACTAGGAATGAGTCCATCCTTAGTGAGCCACCATTTACCAGAGCTTGCAAATGCCCTGATAAGCCAACACACCATACTGTTGAATGATATTTTACAGAAAAACTGAAAAGTCATGTGCTGGCCTACAATATTCTCAGGAAATATATGAAGGCACTGCTGTAGTTGGTCCATTGTCCCTGATACCAACTAATCAGTCTGCCTTAAGGATTGATCTGCAATTTAGAACCATAACTTTCTTATGCAACAATAAAGAATGGAGGCAGATATCTATTTCAAAAGAGCTGTATTTATTCTCTGCAGCTACTCGCACGTAGTAGGGCCAAATCAAAACAATCGCAATCGCTTCTTCTCACATATCCTCACAGATCTTTAATGTTTAACTTTATAAACAACACTTTATAAATTACTGGGGCAATTAACATTGCAGGTCTAATCACTTAGTCTAAGTGTAAAATAATGAACTTTTACTCCTTTTACACTTAAGTGACAACATAACTTTACATGTATACAATTTCCCTAAATTCATATTTTGAATGCTCTTGTCATTTTATACTTTAATTCTAATTGTTTCTCCTCGAATCTCTTTAACTTTAACCTATTGTTTTCAGCAAAACCTTAGACGACCTTGCCACTTAACAGGGAGGCGTTCACCAACAGGCACAGCCAACCTTTTAGGAACCCTTTGCAGTCACAGGTTCCCAGTCGAGCAGCTTGCGAGCCTCTCCACCTTTAGGAGGAGCCAAACAGGCCATAAATAATACAGCCCCTGAACAATGGGTCAGTAAAGCTACCTCAAGATGCTCTGCTGGAGTCCCCTTTCAGATCCTTTCGAGCGGCCGGCCATTAGCACTTCCATGGTGTTCTCTACCCAATTACATGCCTCCCCAATACCGCACCCTCGGAGGTGTGAATGATGCACTTGAATGACTCGCTGGCATTTGCATGTGAGCTCAATCAGCCAAGCAACCCAACAACCCCGGAGCGAGTGCGGGCATGCGGACACGCACCCGCTCCCACTCGGAGCCTCGCCTCCGAGAACGCAGTATTTGTCAAAATTACACATCACCACGGAGATTCAATAATAAATAATTAAAAATTCCAAACCAATTTTAAAAATTATATAGAGCTTAGTGCAAAATAAAACAAATAAATAACATTGTGCTTAGAAAAAAGAAATCCACAAAAATACACAATAAATGTACAAGTTCATAAAAAGGATATACATATTACTTTAAAACATATTACTTTATGCCTCTACTGGCATATACCTTTCCTAATCTCCTTATAATAAAACTATAATAATAATACAATCAGACAAAAACAGTCTGTTCATACTATAGGGCTACCATAAATAATGCTCAATCCAGAAACCTCTAATTAAATATCAACTCCATCCTACATCCACATACTTAAAAGGGAGTGTAGGATGTAATCGTCAAAGAGGACATTTTAGCCTTTCCTTGGCTACCTGAGGAAGATGTAAGATATTTTTATTATCAAACACAATGAAATATAGCTTGGAGCAAACCTATAGATGCCTAAGATAAATGTACAGTATATAACAGCAGACATTAAACTACAAGAAGCACAGTTTTAAAAGTAAACACTATAGGTTATGAGAAACACAGTTACTATTATCAATTCTAAATATGCACAGAGTAAAAGTAAAGGTAAATATATAAGAATAAATAAATAAATCTCTAAAAGTCAATGTTTGTATGTATGTTCCAGCATCACGTCCGGCGGCTGGAGCGATTTTCATGAAACGTGGTACACATGTTCCTCATTGGTCGACTACAAATACTGTAGGGTGAAATCAGCCATAAGCCACCCTCTCTGGGTAGGGTGGGGATGATCTTGAGGTCTTGTATGCATGTTATCATCCAGTTGACACTCTGATTCACCACCAGAGGGCGAAATGGAGAGGACTGCCAGCATTATTTATGTTGGAGCGCCACCGCACCTCTGTATCTTTCAAATTAAATAGAGTTGTAGGCGTGGAAGTGTGTGTGTCTGTCCGCCCAGAAGTGAGACGTGAGAGTCGGGTGAGGGTTACAGCTCTGAGGATACATAAGCGAGGCCAGCACACCGGCAATAGAAAACTGAGCTCAATCAGCCAAGCAACCCAACAACCTCGGAGCATTGTGGGTATGCGGACACGCGATGCACCGCACCCACTAGGAACCTGCACACCCGGGGAATGCGATCATTTGTTAAAATTGCACATCACCACGGAGGTTCAAATTTTAAACATCCGAGCTCACTTTAAAAATATATAGAGCTTAGTGCAAAATACAACAAATAGATAACATTGTGCTTAGCTAAAAAGAAATCCACAAAAATGCACAATAAATGTACAAGTTCATAAAAAGGATATACATATTACTTTAAAACACACGTTCCTCTACTGGCATACACCTTTCCTAATCTCCTTATAATAAAAATTATAATAATAATACAATCAGACAAAACAGTCTGTTCATAGGGCTACCATAAATAATGCTCAATCCAGAAACCTTTAATTAAATATCAACTCCATCCTACATCCACATACTTAAAAGGGAGTGTAGAGTGTACCTCAAACAGGACATTTATAGCCTTTCCTTGGCTACCTGAGGAAAATGTAAGATATTTTTATGATCAATGTACAACACAATGAAATATCATTTGGATCAAACCTATAGATGCCTAAGATAAATGTACAGTATATAACAGCAGACATTAAACTACAAGAAGCACAGCTTTAAAGGTAAACACTATAGGTTATGAGAAACACAGTTACTATTATCAATTCCAAATATGCACAGAGAAAAAAGTAAAGGTAAATATATAAGAATAAATAGATAAAGAATAAATGAAGGCACATTGAGAATTGCAATCAACGTAATGGTCATGAGTTCCACATGGGTCATGTCTAAGTTCAGTTCAATCAGTCAGTGGTGGTTCTGTTATAGGAAGAGGTATTGTTCTTCACTGTGTGGGTATGCAGGGCTCTGAAGCCCTGATAGAGAACAGAGGAGATGAAATGGCAATATATATATATATATAAATTACAATGATTTTCGCAATATATAAAGTCATTCCCGATTATATATAACGTCAAAATCTGATTATATAAAGTCAGCGTCGGAATATATAGACTCATTTTTGAATATATAAAGTCAGCGTTGGACTATATAAAATCATTCCGAATATATAAAGTTTCCGTGCTTGTCATTTTACTCGTATTAGTGAAAAGTAAACTTCGACAGAAGCCACTCAGAGTCGATCAGGCTTGTGAGGTTCGTCCAAAAATGCGCCCATTCAAAAGAATAAATAAATTTAGTGTTCAAAATGCCGGGCACATGCATCATTTTGAATGAATTAACTGAACAGTGTTTTTTAATATATATTTTCGGAAGTTGTTTTTGTTAATTTAGTTCATTACGTTGTATTAGGATCTCATTGAGTTTAAAAAATGTGCCTGAGTCGTTTCAATCAATATCAATATAATCTGACTTTAAATGATCCCGATCTACATGCTGTCAAATGAACAAACCACACGCCATGGCGCAATTTAGAGGCTTCGCCTCTAGCGCTGGCGATCCGAGGTTGATTCCCGAGAGGGGGTGCAGTGAGTGTGTAGGCCTAATGAGCCCAGAATTAGGTAGAAATACGTAGCGTACTGTTTGCATTATTTGACAGTAAACTATTTCAACCATATACAGTATATATATATATATATATATCTATGGAAGAGAAGGTCTGATACGGTTTGCATATTTGCAGCTGGAGATCCACAAAGGGAGAAAGATCAATCACGTATCATAAAGTAGTTTTTCTTTTTTTTATTCCTGAGCTTTCAAAAATTACGTGGGTGGGGAGGTGGCTAAGTCAGTGTGATTAGGAAGGGGAGGGTTTTGGGTGTACAGTTTATTTATTATAAAATATGTTCTTAAGTTTGCATATGCTGGATTTATGTCCAAGTGTCTGTTGATGGCATTCTCATTTGATAACCAGGATTCGGTCAGCTCTCTGCCACTTTCAGTACTGGCCTTGAATTTTACTTGTACATTGTCCCAGTTAAATGTAGGCCTAAGTCCTGTTGATTTAGTGTGCGTATAGATCAATGATAGTGAGTCCTTTCTTCTGACGGCGTTGCAGTGTTCCTGTATATGTGTTGCGATTCCTTTTGAAGTTTGTCCAATGTATACCGCTGAGCACAAACTGCATGGAATGCAATAAACTGCATTTCTTGTTTCTGCTGTCGATTTCTTGTTTTAGCATTAAAGAGGACCATGGGCAGATTGTTCGTGAGTTTGTGTGCTATTCTGACGCTTGACTTGGCTAGGGATGCGTGCAGCACCTTCAGGCACCTTGTGGTGATAAGGAGTGAGTGCCAGGTGGGTTGGGGGTTCTGAATATAGTCGATTGTTTGCTGAGTTTTTGGCGTCTTCTGTGTAGGCTTGATTAATGAATGTTTTGAGTATCCGTTTGAAGTGAAAAGACGGAAGAGATAGCGTCTCATTCATTTTGTTTCCTTCGTGTTACAATGGGTGTGGACTCTTCTGAATAGAGTTTTAACACAGCTCGGTTGTGAGATACCGGGTGGTTGCTGGCGAAGTGTAATATCTTGTCAGCATAGCATTCTTTACGGTAAACACTAGTGATCAGGGTGGCGTCATTATTTCTTTTGATGTAGATGTCCAGGAAGCTGATGTGTCGGTTCATTTCTTTTTCCATTATGAATTGGATTGCTGGGAATATTGTGTTGATGTGGTTGTAAAATTCATTCAGTTGGTCATTTTTCAGTATGACGAATGTGTCATCTCGTAGTGTATCCAAATTTTGGCTGTGAACTGGGATAGGGCCATGTTTTCAAATCGCTGCTTTACCAGTTCCGCTAGAAGTCCTGATAACGGCGATCCCATTGGCATGCCTTCTTTTGAGTGTAGTATTTGCCATTGAAATGAAAGTGAGTTTTTTGGCAAAGTGATGTTAGGTGCATTATGTCTGTTATCGACAGTTTGTTTCTTGTCTCTATGGTGGGGTTCTTTCCAGTCTCATTAATAGTGTTTCTGTGGCCAGATGAATCGGAATCATGGTGTATAGCGACACAACGTCAAACGAGACCTTGATCTCGTCCTCGGCGATGGATACTGTAATGCCAACTCGGCTCTGTTCACCGAATATTCTGAGTCATAAGTCAAATGTTTGATTAACTGGAAAAGTCTTTTTGACAAGTTGGAAGATGGTCCGCCTATTAGGCTGACCATTGGTCTGAATTTCAGTGGTGTTTTATGCATTTTGGGAGTCCGTAAAATTCAGGACAGTTAGCATCGCTGGATTTCATTTTGTAATAATTCTGTGCATCCAGGTGGTTGTTATTTCGAGTTAAGTTATTTCTGTTAAGTGTAGTTCTCGTTGGGTCATTACTCAGCTGTTGATAATTCTCTGATGAATTATCCTCTGATAAAGACCCTGGCAGAGGGTTGAACGCTCAGGATTAAAACTACTTTATGATACGCGATTCATGTTTCTCCCGTTGTGGATCTCCAGCTGCAAATATATATGTTTTCCTGCTTTCTCTAGTCTCCCGGCTGAAGATTACCTGTTTTCTGCTCACGCGGTCTTTACATAGCAGCACTGACTCGCGAGCGCGTGCGCCTCACCCTGACAGTCTCTTCTGTCTCACAACGACAATTTCACACTCGCGGAAAGAGCATCTACCGCAAAGAAGCATTGGAAATAATCAAAACAATGCCGTTTGTCCTCCCAAGCTCAATGTTTGCACGACCCACATCACGAATGACACCAACCACGTTACAGAACAGTGGACAGAAGGTGCCATCAGTGCCTCGGTAAGTAAGCGCCCGTTTGTCTCAACTACTTCCCACATTTAAAGCTCACTTGTTGCTTCAGTAAATAAACGAAATCTCGCTATCTGCAAGGAGACAGAATGACACCCTTTAAGTGCCGTTCACACGCCGCTACTCCACACGATTTAACAGACGACTGGGCCCCTTCAGTCACCCATAACTTTGAGAGACCCTCGTAGTCAATCAACAACAGGTTATTTTAAAAGAGTTACATTCTTAAGCACTCAAAAATGCATTACAAAGTGTCATTTTTATGTCGCCGTCATGTTCAACAGCTCCTACACTACTTGCACTAATTTTCAATTCCAATACGAACTTTCATTTAGCCTAGAAAATATTTGCATCAGAAAATTATATCTTCAAAAATAACACACAGAGCATAAGTGACCATTCAATTCAATCTGTCATCTTTGTAACGGTGAAGCAGACTACAGAAAATTAAAAAATCAGAAATGTTTCTCTTACTTGTCCATTGGGTTTCCCATTCTTATTTTCAGGTGTTCAGTAGTTGTTTTGCGATGTGCTTTATTTTTATAGACTGGGAAGTGGGCGATCTGCCAGTCCCTCTCAGCTGATATGTCAAAATACGTTGTTCCTGGTAAACGTTAATGTTCAAAGAAAAGGTAAAATAATAAACAGTGACAAAGGAAGTAAGGAACGACTTTTTTGACATTTTTTCAGTTTACTCATGAATTCCTAAGTCCTAATAACACAGCCAGGGGCGGTACTAGCCTGTTTGGTGCCCTGGGCGAACACCCTAACTGCGCGCCCCGCCCACACAGACACATAAATCAAATAAAGGATTGTACATTAACATATTTTATTGTAAAACTGTTGTCGGAATCACACTGAATTTAAACATATATATATACTGTATATCAAGGATGATCAGGAAACAGGATGCACCTGAGCTCAATTTGGAGCTTCATGGCAAGGCTGTGGACATGTGCTTTCTCAGTTTTTTTAATTTTTAATAAATTTGCAAAAATCTCAAGTAAACTTTTTTCACGTTGTCATTATGGGGTGTTGTGTGTAGAATTTCTAAGGAAAAAAAAAATGAATTTATACAATTTTGGAATAAGCCTGTAACATAACAAAATATGGAATGTGGAATATATATATATATATATATATATATATATATATATATATATATATATATATATATATATATATATATATATATATATATATATATATATATATATATATATATATATATATATATATATATATCGGCATAGTGGCACAGTTGTAATGCTGCTGCCTCTGCAGTTAGGAGACCGGGTTCACTTCGATTCCTCCCTGTGTAGAGTTTGCATGTTCTCCCTAGGTCCTAGTGTGTTTTGTGTGTGTCTTGCAGTGGGTTTGGACCCTGCCCAGGATTGGTTCCTGCCTTGTGCCCTGTGTTGGCTGGGATTGGCTCCAGCAGACCCCGTGACCCTGTGTTTGGATTCAGCAGGTTGGATATATATATAAACAAACATAATAACTTACATATAAATTGGAAGAAATAGAACATTAAATATAAAACAAGCACACACAGAAGTCACAATAAGACATACATAAAACTTATTATATTAAATAAGTATAAAAGGAAGATAAAATTAAAATAAGGCATTCCTAAATTGCACAATTAACATGATTGCACTTTGCACAACACACACTGATATGAAATAATTGTCATCTAAATCAGGACCTTTCTTGCCATCCTTGATGCAAAGTCATCAATAATATCATCATATGAAATCTGGTCAGCAATTGCATGATTGATGCTGATGATGGCAAGGCCAGTGAGGCGTTCCTAAGACATAGTGGACCTTAGATATGTACTGAAAATGTGTCAGTACTCCAAATTTCTCTCCCACATTTTCCAATGTGGTGAATCTCTCTTGAATGGAAGACACTGCAGTATCAACAACAACATTAAAAATGTCACCTCCAGCTTCTTTAGGACATCACTCAATGGCTTATCAAATGATTCGTAAGAGAAGTGCCGCTTTGTAGATCTCAGTCTTTTCGGTTTGCAGAACAGCCTCTCGCTCATGTCCTCACACATATCCTTGCCTGACATTTGTGCAGATGCAAAGCCTGTTGCCCTGTAGTTGTGGAGACCTCTCTCTGTCTTTTGAGGAGATTGACTGCTACATCCACATGCATATTTGGAGACTGCATGAGCTTGCTCACATGGTGGGTTGGGTTCAGGATGTCATACCACACCACTGTACAAATGCTGAATCTGTATGATTCCACCTCCTCAGACAAAGACTGGACCTCACCTCAGTCAAAGCCTCTCTCACTGCAGATGCTTGGTACCTCAGGGGCTCAACGCTGTTGATCTTACTTTCCCACCTTGTTTCAGACCACATCTTCAGTGTAATGTTAGCATGTTTTTTTCAGGATGGCCCATCTCTGAGTGGAGGCTGAAAATAAATTGTAAAGTTTTGCAAAATCCCAAAGTAACTTGTGGCATCAATAGACCCCTTTGCAGCATCATCCACAACCAAATGCAGTGCATGAGCTCCACAGAGAACAAAGAGAGCCTCTAGGATTCAGTTCTAGGAGCCTGGCTTGAATGTCCTTTTTTCCCCTCATGTTGGCCCCATTGTCATATGACTGACTTCTGCACTCCTCAAAGGGAATTTTCAGCTCTTCCAGCCTCTTTAAAATCAAGGCTGCGAAATGTTTCCCTGTGGATTTGTCATCTTTCAAAAACCCATAAAATAGTCCTTAATATGGGGATTCTCTTGTAATGACACAATCCGAATCACAACTGACAGCTGTTCAGTGTGGCTAATATCTGGAGTGCAATCTAGAATTATGGAGAAAAACTTTGCCAGCTTGATATCATCAACCATTGTTGAAGCTATCTTGCTACTCAACAGAGGCGTGACCACGGAGGGGCTGGGGTGGCACTGCCCTCCCAGAGACAAGCCGTGCCCACCCCAAGTGAAATGCTCTGTCTGTTCAATAAAAACTCTGAAGAAGAATAACATTTGATTTTCAAAACTGAGTTGCTTTCCAATTAGACAGGCACCGTGCTGCTCACAGTTTACTTCACCGCATATTTTGCAGCACGTTTTGAACCTGTTCTTTAATTAAAACAGCGTATACGTTCCATTCTTTTTTTATTTTTCTGGTTGGTAACACCAAAGGCTGTGCATAGGTGGCTTATTAAAAAGCAGACATCTTCAACCTCTGCCCTCCGCAAGCTGCTGGCTCCACAGTTGAGCCCAGCACGCGCTACCAACACGGAGCACAGTGTACCCATGTCGGGAACTGAAACTCCAAAAGATGTAGATAAGCCTACACAATCCTCCAGCTCTGCCCGTGTTGGGTACTCCAAACCTCTGCCTTCAACGAAATATACAGTCCGGTCTGCCTGACTTAAATATGGATAGCCCACCCCAGCCCATTTTAATTATATCCCAAGCGCGCATTCAGAAAGACACTCAGATGTTTTAGTGCAAGCTGGTATCAGCCTCGACCATGGCTTGAATATCCTGTTGTCCGTGATGCCAGCTTTTGCTTTGCCTGCCGCAAATTTAGTGTTTCCAATTCGGACCGCGAGGACATATTAACCAAACACAGCTACATTAATTGGAAAAAGCTCTAGAAAGACGGTGGCAGCTTCCACAAACACGCGTCTAGTATCCCGCACATCAGAGCCATGTCTGCATGGCAAGAGTATCGGTGCCGGGTAGCAGACGGGTGAAAGCATAGTTCAACTACTGGGTCCAACCCAGATAGAAAAGAATCGATATTATGTGAAAAGCATTGGGAGGCCTTTCAGTTCCTTGCAGTCAATGAACTGGCTCTGCGTGGTCACAGTCACGAAGGTGGGGAGGAGGGACTTTTCCTTTGGTTTTTGATTACATAAAAAAGATGCCAAACTTGCAGAAATTGTAAAATACATCCCAGACAACGCAAAATACTCATCCAATGTAATTCAAAATGAAATAATTGAGACTCTTGCCCAAATGGTGGTAAAAGATATCAGGACCAAATATGAAAAAGCTGAATCTCCTGGACTTTGCATTAAAAGTGATGGTACCAAGGATCTGTGACATTGAGAATTTGTCTGTAGTGATTAGATTTGTCCAGAACTCCATCCCTGAAAACACCTGATTGGCTTAATTGAACTAAATCAGCTTGATGCTGAATATATTTGTAACCAAATTCTGTCACATCTCTCTGAGCTAGGTTACAGCCCAGACAATTTAGTGTGTCAGTGTTTTAAAGGTGCTTCTGTCATGTCTGGGGCAAGGGTGGTGTCAGGCTTTGTTACAAAACAAAGTTGGTAAGTACATTCCATATGTACACTGCTACAACCACCAGCTCCATTTAGCAGTGATACATGCAATGGAATCAGAACCTCTGGCTAAGAAGTTCTTTGACTGGTCAAATTCATTGAACACATTTTGTCACAGACATTATGTTTCACACACATACAATACACCCACACAGAAAAGACTTCTAGAAATACGATGGACCAGTCATTATGATGTCACAAAGTCCATTGTCAACAATGAGGAAGCTATAAGGGGCTTCTCTCAGAGGCAGCAGAGGCTGACACTGCCCCTTCTGACATTTGCATAGAGGCATGTGGTCTTTTGACCCAATTAAGAAAGCAGAATTTCTTCAATACCATGTGCTTGGTGTGCTGAAACCAGCCAATGCAATTCTACAGGCACATGCAGTGGATTTGTGCACTGCTGGGGAGGTGGTGACAGCTTCACTGGCCACACTGAAGGAGATGAGATACGACACATTCTGGGAGAAGCATTTCTCTCAGTGTGAAAGTAGGCACCAATTCACTCAAAAGGAAACAGAAAGTTAATTCACAGCTTGATGATAGTATTGTCGTGTCTACGCTTGGGCATTGGTGACTCTGATGAACAAATTGCTCATAATCAGACTTTTAAAGGGCTATGTTCAGCATTCTTGATAGAGCTAATGTGGAAATGGAGACAAGATTCTCTCAGAGAAATGTTGAATTATTGAGGGCCACATCGCTTCTCCTGCCAAAATCAGAATTATTTCTTGATCATTCTCTCTTGAAACCACTTCAGGCACTTGCAGGCACAGAGCAAAACAGCATGAGCTTGCAAAATGAAATTGCTGTGGCAAAAGCAATGTTGATCAATAAACTGCCAGCTGATGCTAATCTCTCTGAAGCATGCAAATGCATTCAGCAGTACAAAGAGGCCTTCCCTATGTTGCATCTGCTATATGTCACAGCACTCATCATTGGTGTGTCTTCAGCTGCATGCAAAGCTCTTTCTCTACTTTGAACTGCATTCTCACTCCTCCATGAACAATGCTGCATTCAAGGAAGAGAAATTTAGTCATTCTGTTACATGAGAAAACCATCACAAAAATCTAGACATGAATGAATTTATTTCAGAATTTGCCAAGAGTAACCGCAGGCTGGTCCTGTAGATAATATCCAGGTTAAACACTGGAAACTGATATCCTATAGCAACTCCTTAATACTACAATGAGCCACGTTTCTGTTCTTGCTCTCATATGTTGTATACATTTGACTTTATTGATATTTACCTTGTAGATGTAGTTCTATATTTGTTCACAAAAAATAATAATACAAGTTACATTATCTCTGTTAATTTTATTGAACAATAGGTTATGATTTATGCCACAATTTTGCTTTTATATGTTATACCTAGTAAAATATACAAGCAGTAAAGTAGTGTGTGTTAAAGAAGTAATGAAAAGAAAAGGAAACATTTTGAAAAGAACGTAACATGATTGTCAATGTAATTGTTTTGTTACTGTTATGAGTGTTGTTGTCATATATATATATATATATATATATATATATATATATATATATATATATATATATATATATATATATATATATATATATATATATATATATATATATATATATATATATACACACACACACATATAAACATATATATACATATACACATATGGTGTGAAAAACTATTTGCCCCTTCCCGATTTCTTATTCTTTTGCATGTTTGTCACACAAAATGTTTCTGATCATCAAACACATTTAACCATTAGTCAAATATAACACAAGTAAACACAAAATGCAGTTTTTAAATGATGGTTTTATTATTTAGGGAGAAAAAAAATCCAAACCTACATGGCCCTGTGTGAAAAGTAATTGCCCCCTTGTTAAAAATAACCTAACTGTGTTGTATCACACCTGAGTTCAATTTCCGTAGCCACCCCAGGCCTGATTACTGCCACACCTGTTTCAATCAAGAAATCACTTCAATAGGAGCTGCCTGACACAGAGAAGTAGACCAAAAGCACCTCAAAAGCTAGACATCATGCCAAGATCCAAAGAAATTCAGGAACAAATGAGAACAGAAGTAATTGAGATCTATCAGTCTGGTAAAGGTTATAAAGCTATTTCTAAAGCTTTGGGACTCCAGCGAACCACAGTGAGAGCCATTATCCACAAATGGCAAAAACATGGAACAGTGGTGAACCTTCCAGGAGTGGCCGGCCGCCAAAATTACCCAAGAGCGCAGAGCGACTCATCCGAGAGGTCACAAAGACCCCAGGACAACGTCTAAAGCACTGCAGGCCTCACTTGCCTCAATTAAGGTCAGTGTTCACAACTCCACCATAAGAAAGAGACTGGGCAAAAACGGCCTGCATGGCAGATTTCCAAGACGAAAACCACTGTTAAGCAAAAAGAACATTAGGGCTCGTCTCAATTTTGCTAAGAAACATCTCAATGATTGCCAAGACTTTTGGGAAAATACCTTGTGGACTGATGAGACAAAAGTTGAACTTTTTGGAAGGCAAATGTCCCATTACATCTGGCATAAAGGAACACAGCATTTCAGAAAAAAGAACATCATACCAACAGTAAAATATGGTGGTGGTAGTGTGATGTTCTGGGGTTGTTTTGCTGCTTCAGGACCTGGAAGGCTTGCTGTGATAGATGGAACCATGAATTCTACTGTCTACCAAAAATCCTGAAGGAGAATGTCCGGCCATTTGTTCGTCAACTCAAGCTGAAGTGATCTTGCGTGCTGCAACAGGACAATGACCCAAAACACACCAGCAAATCCACCTCTGAATGGCTGAAGACAAACAAAATGAAGACTTTGGAGTGGCCTAGTCAAAGTCCTGACCTGAATCCAAATGAGATGCTATGGCATGACCTTAAAAAGGCGCTTCATGCTAGAAAACCCTCAAATAAAGCTGAATTACAACAATTCTGCAAAGATGAGTGGGCCAAAATTCCTCCAGAGCGCTGTAAAAGACTCATTGCAAGTTATCGCAAACGCTTGATTGCAGTTATTGCTGCTAAGGGTGGCCCAACCAGTTATTAGGTTCAGGGGCAATTACTTTTCACACAGGGCCATGTAGGTTTGGATTTTTTTTTCTCCCTAAATAATAAAAACCATCATTTAAAAACTGCATTTTGTGTTTGCTTGTGTTATATTTGACTAATGGTTAAATGTGTTTAATGATCAGAAACATTTTGTGTGACAAACATGCAAAAGAATAAGAAATCAGGAAGGGGCAAATAGTTTTCACACCACTGTATATATATATATACATATATATACATACCTACATATATATACATACATATATACATATATATATATATATATATATATATATATATATATATATATATATATACCCTTTGGGGCGAGCAGCTGTTGATGGGTGCCAGAATCCATCGAGGAAGAAAAATGAAAAACATTGTTTGATAAAGAACCCATTTCATTTTATGAAGGATTTTTGTATTTGAAGTTTGTTCTTTGGGCTTTGTAAGGTTCCTAGTTTGTGGGAACGTGTTAACGGTTGCCACAGCAGATCATCTTCTTCCATATCTTTCTGTCCTCTGCATCTTGTTCTGTACACCCATCACCTGCATGTCCTCTCTCACCACATCCATAAACCTTCTCTTAGGCCTTCGTCTTCTCCTCTTTCCTGTCAGCTCTATCCTTACTACCCTTCTCCCAATATACCCAGCATCTCTCCTCTGCACATGCCCATACCAACACAATCTCGCCTCTCTGACTTTGTCTCCCAACAGTCCAACTTGAGCTGACCTTCTAATGTCCTCATTTCTAATCCTGTCCATCCTCGTCTCACACACAATGCAAATCTTAGCATCTCTAACTCTGCCATCTCCAGCTCTGTCTCCTGCTTTCAGGTCAGTGCCACCATCTCCAACCCATATAACATAGCTGGTCTCACTACCATCCTGTAGAACCTTCTGTCACAAATCACTCCTGACACTCTTCTCCACCCATTCCACCCTGCCTGCATTCTCTTTTTCACCTCTCTTCCACAATCCCCATTACTCTGTACTGTTGATTCCAAGTATTTAAACTCATCCACCTTCGCCAACTCTACTCCCTCATCCTCACCATTCCACTGACCTCCTTCTCATTCACATACATGTATTCTGTCTTGTTCCTACTAACCTTCATTCCTCTGCTCTCTAGAGCATATCTCCACCTCTCCAGGGTCTCCTCAACCTGCTCCCTACTATCACTACAGATCACAATGTTATCAGCAAACATCACAGTCCACGGGGACTCCTGTCTAATCTCGTCTGTCAACTTGTCCATCACCATTGCAAATAAGAAAGGGCTCAGAGCTGATCCCTGATGTAATCCCACCTCCATCACTCCTACCATGAGCCTCTCCACAGTCACACTTCCCCATACACGTACTTCTCTGCCACTCCTGACTTCCTCATACAATACCACAACTCCTCTCAGTCACCCTGTCATATGCTTTCTCCAGGTCCACAAAGACACAATGCAAATCCTTCTGGCCTTCTCTAAACTTCTCAGTCAACATCCTAGAGCAAACATCACATCTGTGGTGCTCTTTCTTGGCATGAAACCACACTGCTGCTCACTAATAATCAACTCACTTCTTAACTGAGCTTCCACTGCTCTTTCCCATAACTTCATGCTGTGGCTCATCAATTTATCCCCAGTAGTTACTGCAGTCCTGCACATCCCCTCATTCTTAAATATCGGCCCACCAGTACACTTCTTCTCCACTCCTCAGGCATCCTCTCACTTTCCAAGGTTCCATTAAACAATCTGGTTAAAGCTCCACTGCCATCTCTCCAAAACTCCTCCATGCTTCCATAGGTATGTCATCTGGACCAATGGCCTTTCCATTATTCATCCTTTTCATAGCTGTCCTTACTTCCTTGTTGCTAATCCATTGCACTTCCTGATTCACTATCTCCACATCAACAAACCTCTTCTCTCACTCATTCTCTTCATTCATCAGCTGCTCAAAGTACTCATTCCATCTGCTCAACTCACTCTCCCTCACTCGTGAGTATGTTTCCATCTTTATCCTTTATCACACTAATCTGCTGCACATCTTTCCCAGCTCGGTCCCTCTGTCTATCCCACCGATACTTTTCTCCTCCTTAGTGTCCAACCTCTCATACAACTCATCATAAGCATTTTCTTTAGCCTTCACCACCTCTCTGTTCACAGTGCCTTATCTCCTTGTACTCTTCTCTACTTTCTGTATCTCCCTGACTATCCACTTCGTCTTCACCATCCTCTTCATCTGAATACTCTCCTGTACTTACTCATTCTACCATCAGGTTTCCTTTTCCTCCTTCCTCTTTCCAGATGTCATGCCAAACACCCTTCTTGCTGTCACCATTACTACATCTGATGTAGTTTCCCAGCTGTCTGGTAACTCTTCACTACCACCCAGTGACTGTCTCACCTCCTCCCTAAACTCAACCTTGACATCTTCCTTTTACATCTTCCACCATTTGATCCTTGGCTCTGCCCTCACTCTCTTCCTTTTCTTGATCTCCAACATCATCCTACAGACCTATGATGATTAACTACACTTTTCCCTGCCATCACTTTGCAGTCTTCAATCTCCTTCATATCGACTCTTCTGCATGGGATGTAATCTAACTGTGTGCATCTTCCTCTACTCTTATGCACGTAACCCTATGTTCCTTCCTTTTCTTTAAATACGTATTCACCATAGCTATGTCCAACCTATTGGCAAAATCCACTATCCTCTGACCTTCTTCATTCCTCTCCTTGACACCATACCTACCCATCACATCATCTTCTCTGTTCCCTTTACCAACATGTTCATTGAATTCCACTCCAATCTCTACATTCTGTCCATCACTTCATCCAACTCACTCCAAAATCTTCTTTCTCACCCATTATACACCCAACTTGCGGTGCATATGCACTAACAACATTCATCATCACACCTCAATTTCCAGCTTCATAATCATCATTCTGCGTGACACTCTTTTCACCTCCAAAACACTCTTGACATGCTGTTCCTTCACAATAACTCCTACCCCATTTCTCCTTCCATCCATACCATGATAGAACAATTTGAATCCACCTCTGATCCACCTGACTTTAAATCCTCTTCCATTTAGTCTCTTGCATGCAATAAATCAGCCTTCCTTCATATCTGCTGACTCTGTCCCCTTACCAGTCATACTGCCAACACTCAAAGTTCCTAACCTCAATTCCACTCTCTTTACCTTCCTCCTCTCCTCCTGCCTCCTGACACGTCTCACCCTTCTTCTTCTCCTTCTTTGGCAAACAGTAGCCCAATTTTTGCCAGCACCCTTTTGACTAACAGTACTGATGGCAGTCATTGTTAACCGGGCTCGACCGATCTGGTATAGGAATTTGTATTGTTGTTCACATATTGATTTGCCAAAATTTTACACGGATGCTCTTCCTGACGTAACCCTCCCCATGTATCCGGGTTTGGAACCAGCATGAAGAAGCACACTGGATTGTGCATCCCCTCTGGCTGGGTTTGTATTTTGTACCTACCCCTTTAGAAACAATTCAGTAATTTTATTTTAATAGGAAGTGAGCACCCCCTATTTACCAGCCACCTTCTACCAGTTTCACCATTAGACAACTATATTCCAAAGTAGTGCTCATCTTCTCTGTAAATTTGAATGTACTGCTGAGGTGGTTTGTCATGTGGTGGGTGTGGCAGCGCTGGATTGCCCCTCTTTTAGGAAAGAAGAATTTCAACTTTGTTAATTATTTATCAGTTTTGACTTTGGCTATGCCAGTTATTAAATACTGTAAATAATCTGGTAAGGCTCTTACTGGATTTTCCTACATTTCTCTGTAGGAAGAAGGTCTCCGCCATTAGGATAATGCCAAGGTAACTGAAGCCCACTTGTTTTAAGTAACAGAATAATACAGTTTATTGATAAACACAAGGCTTATAGAAATATGTAACTGCACATACAGTATATCGACACTGATAACAGCACAATATACAAGACTGATGAGACAAACATCTAACAGAAAAGGCTGGCTATTTAGAGTTGTTACTTATCTTGCACAGATAAACAGTTTTACAATACCAAGTCGTTAAAGATGACATCCAGTGTTGTGTGGAATTGTTGCTGTTGCTACTCGGTTCAAGTGTAGGAGTTTTCTTGTGTTGGAGTGCGCTCTTTGTTTTGTTACCTGGTCTTTTATCTATGGTATGACATGATGCGGCTTTCTTGATTATGCTAGCAGGCTCTTTTAACCTGATAGGAAAAGCGTTACTATTTCAGGCACAAGAGTTTAGATGCTGAAGATCCCTTCTTGAAGTAGTTGCTGCTTCTCAGTCTTCAGACTGGGCTCAATCACTGGCACAGAGCTTGGCTTGGCAGAGTGGATATCAGAGCTTGTTCAAGGTATCCAGCTCAAAAGAGATTGTGTTATGGCTTTAGTTCCCCAAACAGGGAGCAGCCCATCCACGTTTAGGTTTCAGAAAGAACTTGGGTGCTTCTCACTGACATGAACTAGGAGTTCCAAAGAGCATAAATTCTGACAGTGCCATAAATATGACCCACCCTTGGAGAGGTACACCATCAAAAACCTCTGGCTAGACCAAAAATCTTTAAAAATTTTAAAGATTTACTTTTAATAAAAATACTCTGAAACAATAACAAGTTTTGTAGAGCACAAAGTTAAAAGAATCGCCTGAAGCAACAAGGCAATCAAAGCAAACCAAGTCCTAAAACAGCATATCCAAAGCAAAGTCACAAAATAGAGCACACGCTTAAAATCCTGCCATTACAATAAGCACAGAAGAATCACAGAACACCCTCATGTGCATTCAACAAGAAGCTCCAGAAACTGTCGGAGACCTATGAATTTACTGGGTAGTGATTGACCCATGACCTCATTCCATGGGGATCCATTAAAAAACACATGAAACATAACACGGGCATTGAGAAAGAATAAAGAACATAACAGATGAAAATAAGCAATGACCCAAAAGCGAACATAAAATACAGAAAACAAACAAACTATAACATCCATAAAGAGAGTGAGATTTCAGAGAGTATAAAGAGATGAGTGCTTCAAGTTTTGAGGAAAGTGTAGCCTCGGTGACTGGATCAAGGCCATTTCCAGTTCTAGAACCAGTGCCTGCTCATAAGAACTTTATTTTGTCCATCAAATCCAGGCAAGTACAGTTCTCGGCCACAAGGAGTCTTCTAGAGATGTCTGCTGATCTCTGATTTACACCTTTGTTATCAGATGCAGCACACAGCTGAACTGGTGTTGCTACAAACTGAGGTTAAGTAATTTTCTCAGGAATGCAGGTTGAGGGTGAAGCTGAATGTCTGCATTCCTGTTAAATCTTCTGTATGACACTAAAGTCTCCGCAGGCTTTGCCTAAACATTGAAAAACATTTACTTTAAATCCTGGAAGATTTCTTAGTGGCATAAGAATGTTGAAGGGAATCCGCACCTGCATGGGAGAGAATTTCCTCTTGCTGAAGTTAAGTCACTCAATAGGCTTTGTGATCGCAGCATTCAGGCTCCTACCAGGTCTGCACCACCACTACCAGCAGCTGCCATGCAGTCAATACAATGAAAGATAAAACAGAGCACTAAAGATGGACACACTCCAACACCTACGTGGCCTCCATATGTGACTACCAGTATGGCTGTCTGGCTTTGTAGCCACACTGTGCAGTCATCTTGGCAGAACATCAGAGCCAAGAGCTCTGCCAGCTACTAGAGGTACACTTGAGACATCATGGCCTTGATGCTCATGGCTCTCTGATCAAATGTCAGTCAGTCAGTCAGTTATTTTCCAACCTGCTATATCCCAACACAGGGTCACAGGGGTCTGCTGGAGCCAATCCCAGCCATAGCAATGCAGGAAGAAATCCACGGGCAGGCGCCAGCCACCGCATCTCATCAAATGTCTTAGCAGTATTTCCAAATGGATGAGTAGAACCTTTCTAAACTTATTAAGGAAAAACAGAAATCTTAGTGGATGTAAAACGTGGAAATAGCGAGGGTATTATAATGAAACTTGATCCCTTAGGTTTGTAAGTCAAGATGGAGGAAAAGAATTTAGAGGTAATCATTGACTCTGACCTAAACTTTAAATCATACATTGATCAGATTACTAGAACTACATTTTTTCACTTAAGGAATATAGCAAAAGATCCCTTATAATTATGCAAGATGCTGAAAAATTAGTTAATGCTTTTAATTTCAGTCGACTAGATTACTGTAATGCACTCCTCTCAGGACCCCGAGGAAGACATCAATCGGTGGCAACAAGTGTAGAATGCAGCTGCCAGAATCTTAACTAGTAAAGAAAATCTGAGCACATCACATCAGTCTTAGCATTGTCACATTGATTACCTGTGTCATTTAGAATTGACTTTAAATACTACTAATGGTATATAATCTGGACTTTTTAAAACATAACACCATGAGTCAGTGTCAATGACTGTTTCTCTGACACCCTAAGTACATCTGTTGCTATTCCATAAGGCTGTTGTTTATCTCCTCTTTTGTTTATCTCTCTCTATATAAAATCCAACGTCTGTCTGTCTGTCTGTCCGCTTTTCATCAGAAGAACAAGTTAATGTATTTAGATCGGCTTTGTTATATATAAGCGTATACACGTGGAAGTGTGTGTGTCTGTGTGTCCGGCCTGGAAGTGAGAGGAGAGGTGGAGTCAGCAAGGGGTCCACATCCGAGGAAACAGAAACCTCATTTAGCCAGCTAATAACACAAGTGAGGCCAGCATCGCCAGCAAAACAAAACCTCAGAAGAAAGACAAAGTCGCAGCCGCTAATATCGGCAAAATGGCTTCCGTTTTACATTTCCTCCAGCCAATACAAAAGCGAAGCAGCATGTCAGCAAAATGAATCCTCCTAGTTGAGAGACACTCAGAGTAGTTCCTTTCAATTACCTGACATCTCTGCATTTCAGTTTTTTTCTGACATTTTCAATAGTTTCTAGGACCCCAGGCTTTTTATGGCATGGGCTTACACAGCTAGTTTTTCTATAATTTGCTTGAACATTCCGGTTGATTTTGCGACTTCTCTCATTGCACTAAGAATCAAAGTTCGCTTGCAGGAGCGATATATTTACACTAATCGAGGCGTAATTAAATAGGCAGGGCCCTCCTCACTGTCCTGTTTCACTACTGTGCAGGTAGAGCTGCAGGGCATGGCTAGTCTTATCTGCAGAAGACAGCAGGAGTTTACAGAATGATAGACACATCCTGAAATTTGCAGATGACTATCATTGTGAGTGTTTTACAAGATAAGGAAGACAGCAATGGACCTCTTGTGAAGGAGTTTGTGCAATGGTTTGATCACTCTAATTTACGACTTAATACAGTATTTCTAAGACAAAAGATATAGCTGTAGATTTCAGGTACTCCCACCATCCACTGTCTCAACTTTCATTAAAGAGAAGACAGTGGAAATGGTTGAGCAATACAAATATCTGGGAGCAATCATTGATAACAAACTAAACTTTCATCGTAACACAAAGCAAATTTGTAAAAAGGAAGCCACGACTTTCCAACTGTTTTAAAGTGGACAAAACTATAATGACAGTTTTTGTAAGTCCTTTATTGAATCCATTGTTACATTTGCTTTTATCTGTTGGCTTGAAAACCTCAGCAACAGTCATCTTAACAACATTGTAAAATTAGCAGTAAAAGTATGTGTTCACAGCAGATATCTATCACTGAAATGTACAGCAAACAGGTTAGAAAGAAAGTCAACTCAGTTCTATCAGCCATCGTCTTTTGCTCGAAATTCCAACTGTAGCCATCAGGCTGCAGATTTAGGTATCCAAAGGTAAAGAGCAGCAGATTTAAGAACTTCTTTAATTCCTAGGCATTTTAAATGTTGTTACCTGTAGGGCTGCTGCTAAATGTTAAACTCTGCATTATTATTTTGTGTACTGTGTAGAAATACAAAGAACAATGATAAAGGTTTGGGTTTGGGGGTCCACACCTTATATTGTAAAGATTTGCTGCAAAAAAACTTGTTAGTATGAGGAGTGAACTCTTCAGTTTAAGTCATAGAAGTGACTGTCGAATAACAGGATTACTGGGTTTATAAGGCTGAGATGGAGGATGAGGAGGGTCATCAGTAGGAAGTGATGTTATCCAAGGGGTGGTGACTTTCGAAAAGGGAAGTGCATTTGTTCTATTTAATCCTGGAAGGAAGGAGAAAAGGCATTTGTGCACATGGCTAGTCCTGTGTGCGGCGTTTCAACAGTAGCGGTTGCTGCCCCTGATGTAGGCGTGTATGTGACAACTGTTGACAGTTATTCTTCTTCTTTGTATTGATCTTGAGTGTGTGTTTATGCAGTAACATTGCTTGTCAAATGTTGTGTCTTTATCTACTGGATCTCTGGAACAACATCTTCTGTTTTTGTACTTTACAGCTGCAGACAAATTTCCCTCAAGGTAAATAAAATCTGTCTACCTACAGCAAGCCTTTAATCTGCTCCATCCTATAATTTGGAATGCCTGTCCCCTACACTCCAAGTCATAATCTTGGATCTTCTAATGGTGGACTGTTTATTATTCCAAGAGCCAAACTTGGTGTGATGCACCCACTGTAAAATCTGGAATACTTTGTCAAAAGAAACTGGCCAGTTAGGATTCCTATGAGGCAGACACACCTCAAATTTCTTCAAAGATTATCTTCTCTGAAATCTGATCTGGGTTGATGTACTAAATATGTAATTTGCAGTGTTCTCTGCAGTTGGTTACGTGAATATCCTTCAACAATGGTAAGCAAGTCTTTCGTTAACTATATGGCCTGTCAGGGTATCGTCACTATCTTACCTGGAAATTTGGATGTATGGAAAGCAACATGTACCATTTTCACGGATACTGAGATAATAAGAGAGGACAACCAACAGCTCATTACCCAGATGGTCATACCCAATGACAACGCAAAACTTAAGTGTCTAGCCCATCACTAGACAGTCTCACAGGGTCGTCCTTTCTTTACCTGCTAAGCAACATGATGCTTGTCTCTGTGGATGAGCCTTGGTGGCTTATCTTCGAAGTCTGTCTTTATTACTACAGTACAGGCAGGATTTTGGGGGAGCAATATGCCACAGGTACTCTACTCTTGAAGAGTTTTCCAGCAGTTATTTTCCCCGGCCATGGCTGTAACAGTCACAACACAACAATTGTCAAGTTGAGCTTGTGTATGGGTCATGGTTGCTACAACACTTCTGATGTGCAGGTCCTTCCAAGCAGATGGCCAGGAGATCCTTCCGACTACACCAACTGTTGCCACATGGGGGTATCACAGAACTCAAAACCCCAGGCCCAATTACTCAATCTTCAGTCTGAGTTCAAAACAAACATGTTTTATTTAAAATACCTCCCACAGATTTGTTTTGCTCAAAATCCATACAATAGCAAAATAAATGTACATATATGAAGGTAAATGCAAGCAGATGCACACATGCACACACACAAACACTAAGAAATTTATAAGTGAAGATAGCTGACAACTTGTTTTCCCTGCCAGTCCATGTGCTGGATGATGAAGAGAAATAAATGAACACACAAATCACACAAGACCCGTAAAGATCTATGTGCATAGAGGGACCAGTCTGTCTGTCTGTGCTGCTTCATTTGACCCAATATGTTTGGCTTCAGATTAAATATTATTGACATTTCTCAATTGATATAGCTTCCTGATTACTTTACATTACAGTGTATGCGCTTTGATATACGAGTGCTTTGGATTGGGAGCACATTTCGGAACAATTATGCTCAAACCGAGGTTCCACTGTATATTTGTGTTCTGTAAGAGACAAAATGGATGGTCTGGTGTCCTGCCTGGGCTGAAGAGAGGTTTCTTACCTGGTCAGGGGGTCATTATGGGAAGGACAGTGTGGTTGGAGGCACACTGCAGCTGGGATGGTTTCTCTTCCCTTTCCCAGTCAGAGATAAATAATGGGTGGACTGGAAGAGAATGCCAGCCAATAACAGTTCATCCCTCAGCATGACAGTTAGTAGCAGTCCTCTGGTATGGCTGTAGTTTGGACACCCAGAGGGCTGCATGAGACTTGTTGGAGAACCCTGTTGGAGTCACAAAATGGTAGTTAATAAAACAAAACAATATTAAATATGCATCAAATATAACCACAGTAAAACCAAGAACAATCAGAATCTTTCCAAAGTTACTTATTTTGCTCAGGATAAAATAGAATTTTAAAAGTCCTGTCCAGTTCCCTGTTTTGTAGCTTTTCTTCTTGTAGTTTTCTTTTTTTCTAAATTGTTCTTTTCCAACTCATTTTCTGCTTAAATGTTTTTAAATATGTCAATTATGTTTTCTTGTTTGTTGGTTTTGGTTTAATTAATTTTTGCTTAACCGTACTGCTGTCTTAATCAAGCTTCTGTGACGATGCGGGTTCGGCTCCACACTCCCATCACTGTTTGGGAGCCCTTGAACCTAACACTGTCGATAGATATAACCGAGGCCACAACTGAGCAAGGGGATGGTTCAAATGTGCAAAAGTGCTTTTATTAAAACAGTCTACAAAAACAGTGTTCAAATAAAGTGCAGTGCTTTCAAAGTTCAATAAATAAATAATCCATAAAAAACGTGGAGGTTAAAAATACTACAAAAAATAAACAATCCTTTAAAAACTAGAGGTTAAAGCGTTCATATAGGAAGCAACCTTTAAAAACAACAAGCTTGGTGCCTCTTCTCTGCTGGCGTCTCACCTGCTTCTCCCGACTAGGCTTTGCAGAAGCGAGCGCTCTCTGCAGCTGCACTTTTCCATATCGCATCCACACAAGACTGGAGACCTCCCGATCCCTGGCCGGTCTGGCACTCATCCCAGCCCCGAGACTTGGTTCACACCAACGCCAGGACGCACACAATTGGGAATCCACCAGCAAGCCTCACGACTCTCGCTGCCTTCCGGTCTTCCATGGCCAGTCGTCTTTCCCTGGTCAATCGCGCTACCTGTTCACTCAGCGGGAGCGACATCAACTACAACCCCTGGGTGTAGGCTAACACCCAGGCTTCTTCAGCTGCCATGCGCCGCTTGCTTGCTCGTTCACCCACATGCTCTTTATGGCTCTCTCTCTTGAACCGACATGCTTCCTATAACCTCCGTCTCCTTCTCTTTTCCTTTCTCTCGTTCTTTCTCCCAACCGACTCACGCTTCTTTTATACAGCGAAGGGCCATAGCAGCTGCAGCACATTAACCACGGGAACAATCACGGATGTGGGCAATCCATCACCTGTGCACTAGGTGAGAAGCGCCCACACGCGAGATCACGGCTTACTTCGACTACTATGCCCCCTCATGAAACCGCCCTGCGGTCGGTGATTATTTATTTAAATGGCCTTTGCTGAGCGAGCTGTGGACCTATAACACCACAGCTTCCACTACTCTTTCCATAACCTCATGCTGTGGCTCATCAATTTTATCACCCTGTAGTTACTACAGTCCTGCACATCCCCTTATTCTTAAATACAGGCACCAGAACACTTCTTCTCCACTCCTCATCATCCTCTCACTTTCCAATATTCCATTAATCAATCTGGTTAAAACTCCACTGCCATCTCACCCTAACACCTTCATGCTTCCAAAAGTATGTAATCTGGACCAACAGCCTTTCCATTCTTCATTATCTTCACAGCTGTCCTTACTTCCTTCTTGCTAATCCCTTGCACTTCTCCATCTCTCGTTCTCTTCATTCAACAGCCTCTCAAAGTACTCTTTCCATTTGCTCAACATACTCTCCTCACTTGTGAGTATGTTTCCATCTTTATCACTTTATCACGCCTAACCTGCATGCACATCTTTCCCAGCTCAGCCCCTTTGTCGATCCCACCAGTTCCTTTTCTCCTCCTTAGTGTCCAAACTCTCATTACACCTCATCATACGCCTTTTATTTAGCCTTTGCAACTTCTCTCTCTTCACCTTGTGCCTTATTTTAACCTTGTACTCTTATCTACTTTCTGTATCTCTCTGACTATCCCATTCTTCTTTACCATCCTCTTCCTCTGTATACTCTCCTTGACTTCCCCTTTCCACCATCAGGTTTCCTTTTCCTCCTACCTCAGTCCAGATGTCCTAAGCACCCTTCTTGCTATCACCACAACCATGTCCATCCTTTTGCAAAATCCACTATCCTCTGACCTTCTTCATTCCTCTCCTTGACACCATACCTACACATCACATCATCTCCTCTGTTCCATTCACCAACATGTCCATTGAATTCGCCCAATCACTACTCTCTGTCCTTCAATTCATCCAACCACTCCAAAATCTTCTTCTCACCCATGCCACCCAACATTCATCATCACACCTCCATTTCCACTCATACATTCTGCCTGACACTCTTTTCACCTCCAAAACACTCTTGAATGCTGTTCCTTCACAAAACTCCTACCCCATTTCTCCTTCCATCCAT
>NW_024385882.1:0-5119 GCF_016835505.1 Polypterus senegalus
GAAATGTTTGAAATTTGCCCAAAATGTATCTTTTGTTCATTTAAAAACATTATTAAACCAGGTAAAGTGAATTCCCCAAACTTTGATGTGTCACAGCATTATATATTATATTTGTCTTCCTTCACATCCTTCCTTTCTTCTTTCTCTGTTCTCATTTAGCAAAGCTTAAGAAACTTACATTGTTAAACAGTAATTCTGTTTTAAGAAATTGAGTTTGCATAGAGATGTCTAGAAATGAATAACATCAACACTGGATTCTACTTCCCTTAAGGTCTTAAGTTACAGTATAACATTTTTGTTTCATTGTATGTAGTAGTTCTGTATTATGTTACAGGTTACAGAAAAATCTTTTAAGAATGTGAAATTTTGTAATTGGTTTTATTTACCTTAATAAAAGTAGAAGTGTTCATCCACATTTGGTATGGGATTTGTAAAAGCAAAATTTTTGTGGCGTTCCATTTATTGGAATGAAAAATGCAATGCATTTTTTAACTATGGTACATGTGCTACAAAATGTATTCCAATAGATTTTGCACTGCAAACATTAAGAGTACATTCTGCAAAGAATAATTGCTGGATGGAAAGGAATTGGCTTATCCACCTGCCCGGTTGCTGCAGAAAAAAAAGAAATAACATCATTAGATAATTGCTGTATTTTCTTTAATACATCTGGTGTATACAGTATGGTGATGATCTGTCTAACTGGGTTTTGTCCAGTTATTAAGATGTGTCGACTCATAGAGTACTGTATAAGGATACAGGGGAAGCTACAATCAAATGCACAGTTTAAGACTTTATTTAACTTTAGATGCTTTTTAAAAGGAAATTCAGTTGAGTCATTTGAATTACACTACCTTGGAAGCGCTGACATAATTACAAAGAAAGTTACTTTTATATAATAACTCTATCTTTAGCACAAGGGAGAACCATTAGCCAAGATGTGAAATCATTTTCCTGCAGAGGCAATATGATAAGTCATGGGACCTACTGTTTCTAAAATTGTGAATCATCTGACATACACAAATGTGAATAAAATTAGAATATTTTGCTGATGTGTTAGCCCTTACCAGAATTTACTTGAACTCCCAGCAAAAACTGTTAAGATAATAAGAGTGGTGGTGAGAATTAACAACCTTTCTAAAGCATTCACTTAAGACATGTTACCATTGCCATGAAATTTGTTTGTGGAAAACAGACAGAAGAAACTTAGCCTAGATTAGAGCCATGCAACTTGAGGAAACCAAGATTATTTTTTAAAGAAATTTAATTTTTATTTTCCATTTCTGTTGATGGCATTCATGCTTACTCACTTTCCTTCTGCTTCTCTTGCTGAAGAAGCTGTGATAACAGGGTGAGGAGGTCAGACTAGACTTTCATATCCCAGTAGTTTTATCCAGCTCCTGGTGGAAAATACACCAGTGTTTTCACATCACCTGAAATGAGGTATTCCTCTAGAGTGTTCTGGTTTTGCCAGGGAGTGGTGTCTCTTTAATACATGCTGTAAATGAAGGATCAAATTCTTGCAAATTAGAAACTCTTTAGACCAGACCAGGCTCTGTCATAATCACACACCCACCCAGCCAAACATTTTAGCAGATACTGTCTCTTAAACACTTCTGTAAACTCGCATCCAAATACCTACTCATTCAGATATGTTAAATAAATTCTATTTTTAATACATTTTCAGTTTATTAATAAACATGACAATCCACATTGGTTTTACTCAGTCAGATTACTTTTACTAATTAGCCTGGATGTAACAATCAGAATTTAAGTTAGCTAGCAAAAATGTCTCCATCATAATGTCTTATGTGAAATATTGATACAAGTATTCATCATTTCAAAGACGAATAAACAGGGAACTGTATCTTTACAATGCAGTTGCTAATACAAAACAATTCTGGCTAAGCAAAGTAAAGCTTGCACTAATGTAGAAGTATTAAATGAGTGAAGTATAGGTGTTTTATTGGTGCTTGCCAATGATAAATCTATAGACTACACTCTTGAATTTGTGAAAAGGTACCCTCAACAACTGCAACTTCTGCACTTAATGTTCATGTCTTGCAGAAAATTTCCAGTTGGGTATTAGATGCTGTCACTTGGATTGATCGTAAATGCCTAGCCTTTGATGAATCAACCCGACAACAGGCCAATATTTTAATGTAGCAGAATTATTTTTAAAACGGCATGCACTATTAGCAGTCAGTGTGGTAGAGAGTTAGGTGAGAGATATCTATAATTTTTTGAACTGAGGCACTCCACTCCTATGTCTTTCATTGGCTTTCTCAAAGATTGTATTGAGTGTGATCCTACAATATTTGGAAACCAACCTATTGCATCCCTTTTGAAATGATATGAACCACCAATATAGCCTGCCTTTATCAACCTTTAAGACAAACCTTAAGCTTCTGTGCAATACCCTCTGCCAGCAGAGTGCTTCTGGCAAGTCTGTATTTACATAATATCTAAATTCTTTAGTGCGTTCATTCCACAAATTAACATTACCTCGCTGAGAACTACTTGACTCTTCTTCAGCCGTCAGCTGTTGTTTAGTTGTCATTTAGTTTGACAGGAGACTGGACCCTTCACTTGGGCCATCGTTGTTGCTGCTCTCTTCTTAAACTGCTAGTGCTTCTCTCAAATCTGACTAAATTCCTTATAACATGGAAGGTTTTATCTTTACCTTGTTGGTCTCCTTTAATGTTGTTTTTCTCAGCTGTTTTATTTGCCATGGTAAACACATGTCCCTGGAGACCCAGCTCCTTGACCTTAGTTGCTTAGATCTTAAACAGGGTCAATTCAGATTAAATGGTACTGACGTCCACAAAGCTAAAATCTGAATATCTGCAGATGAAGCTTTGATATACTTGCTTTTTAGCAAATGGTGCTGAGGTGTCAGGCTAACACTACAACAAAAATAACAACAACAACATTTATTTATATAGCACATTTTCATACAAACAGTAGCTCAAAGTGCTTTACATATTAAAGAATAGAAAAATGAAAGACATAATTATAAAAAATAAATCAACATTAACATTTAATAAGAGTAGGATTCAATGGCCAGGGGACAGAAAAAAAAAAAAACTCCAGACGGCTGGAGAAAAATAAAATCTGTAGGGATTCCAGACCATGATACCACGCTAGTCCCCTCTGGCATTCTACCTAACATAAATGAAACAGTCCTCTTTGGATTTAGGATTCTCACGGAAGGGCTTGATGATGATGATGGTCACGTAGACTTCTTCCCTTTAATCCGCCCATCATTGTTGGAGCATCATGAAGCTTTGAATAGGTGGAGGTGGCACAGGCCACCACCACAAAGAAACCGGAAAAAGAAACAGAAAAGAGAGTAGGGGTCAGTACTGATTTTAGAGCCACCATAAATAGTTGTTATGATGAATTGAACATACAGAGTATCAGGATTAAGTTAAATTAATATTAAATTGAAGTTATAAAAGGCCATGTTAAAGTAATGTGTTTTCAGCAGTGTTTTAAAGTGCTCTACTGTATCAGCCTGGCATAATTCCTATTGGCAGGCTATTCCAGATTTTAGGTGCATAACAGCAGAAGGCGCCTCACCACTTCTTTTTTAAGTTTTGTTCTTGGAATTCTAAGGAGACACTCATTTGAGGATCTGAGGTTACGATTTGGAATATAAGGTGTCAGACATTCCGATATATAAAATGAGGCAAGATTATTTAAGGCTTTATAAACCATAAGCAGAATTTTAAAGTCAATTCTGAATGACACAGGTAACCAGTGTAGTGACGCTTAAGACTGGTGTGATGTGTTCTGATTTTCTTTTCCTAGTTAGGATTCTAGCAGCTGCATTCTGCACTAGTTGCAAACACGATTTATATCTTTTTGGGTAGTCCAGAGAGGAGTGCATTACAGTAATCTAGTCGACTGAAAACAAAAGCGTGAACTAATTTCTCAGCATCTTTCAGTGATATAAGAGGTCTAACTTTACTTATGTTTCTTAAGTGAAAAAAAATGCTGTCCTAATGATCTGATTAATATGTGATTTAAAATTCAAATTACAGTCAACAATCACCCTAAGCTTTTACCTCCGTCATGACTTTTAATCCTAATGTATCCCGCTTATTTCTAATAGCCTCATTGTATCCATTATTGCTGATCACTAAAATTTCAGTTTCTCTTTATTTAACTTGAGAAAATTACTATTCATCCATTCTGAGATACTAGTCAGACATTGTGCTAGTGAATCAATAGAATCGGGTCATCAGGCTAACACTACTTTACCTGAATGAGCAGAGCATTAAACTGTAGTTGAGATGGCAAGATACAAAGGTAAATATAATGGCTTTGGCTCAGGGTATGTTGGTGTCACAAAATGCTTATCTGTCACCTTGTGTTGGAAATTTTTTTTTGTTTGGCAAAATCAATTATCACAATAAGCTAGTAAAAGTTTTTGCTTTGACTCGGATTAGGCAGACTTCTTTTCCGAAATATGCAGAATGCATATGTGCAAATGTGTGCTACCATTTTCCTCCCCAGTTTACTTGAAAATTGACCTCTTATTCATCAATAAAGTCCTTGGCTACCTTGGGACCCTTGCCTTGGCACAGTGCTATGCTAGAGAGAGCAGTGAGAGATACTTTGTCTTGTTTTTAGACCTGAATTCAGTAAGTAGAGGTGAGTCTTACTATATCTTGCTAATTCAAGTTGTGCTCCCCAGCAAGCCCCCCCATCCCCCACTCCCCTACCATACAGGGTTCTTCAAGGTTGAGCAGGAATGACTTTAAGGTGCTTACCAACAATTATCAGCCAAGTCTGACTCGTGTTAAACTGTCCAAGGTGAAGTTTCAGTAAGTTCTTGTGTTTTCAGTTACTCATTTTGCGAGTCCAGGAAGTAGTACGGCATGGTCTAAAGTAACATAACTCTGTACACCACTGGGGCTATCAAGCATACTTCTCTATGCCATAGATGACAAAGGGTACTTTTAGCATTTTATTAAATAAAAATAGATTGTCTAACAAGGGATGTGGCTTGGAATGTGACCAGCATTAGATTAGCGTGTATGGTATGGCTCCTTTTTAATAAACGTATCTTTTATCCATTGGCAAGCCCCTTCATTCAGCGTGCTGTCACAAA
>NW_024385883.1:0-5060 GCF_016835505.1 Polypterus senegalus
CATGGGTTTACTCCACCATAAGAAAGAGACTGGGCAAAAACGGCCTGCATGGCAGATTTCAAAGGCAAACCACTGTTAAGCAAAAGAACATTAGGACTCGTCTCAATTTTGCTAGAAACATCTCAATGATTGCCAAGACTTTTGGGAAAATACCTTGGACTGATGAGACAAAAGTTTAACTTTTGGAAGGCAAATGTCCTGTTACATCTGGCATAAAAGGAACACAGCATTTCAGAAAAGAACATCATACCAACAGTAAAATATGGTGGTGGTATGATGGTCTGGGGTTGTTTGCTGCTTCAGGACCTGGAAGGCTTGCTGTGAGATGGAACCATGAATTCTTCTGTCTACCAAAAATCCTAAAAGGAGAATGTCTGGCCATCTGTTGTCGACTCAAGCTGAAGCGATCTTGGGTGCTGCAACAGGACAATGACCCAAAACACACCAGCAAATCCACCTCTGAATGGCTGAAGAAAAACAAAATGAAGACTTTGGAGTGGCCTAGTCAAATTCCTGACCTGAATCCAATTGAGATGCTATGGCATGACCTTAAAAAGGTGCTTCATGCTAGAAAACCCTCAAATAAAACTGAATTACAACAATTCTGCAAAGATGAGTGGGCCAAAATTCCTCCAGAGAGCTGTAAAGACTCATTACAAGTTATACTAAGCGCTTGATTGCAGTTATTGCTGCTAAGGGTGGCCCAACCAGTTAATAGGTTCAGGGGCAATTACTTTTCACACAGGGCCATGTAGGTTTGGATTTTTTCTCCCTAAATAATAAAAACATCATTTAAAACTGCATTTTGTGTTTACTTGTGTTATATTTGACTAATGGTTAAATGTGTTTGATGATCAGAAACATTTTGTGCGACAAACATGCAAAAGAATAAGAAATCAGGAAGGGGGCAAATAGTTTTTCACACCTATATACTATCCATCCATCCATTTTCTAATCCATCCATCCATTTTCTAATCCGCTGAATCCAAATACAGGGTCACGGGGTCTGCGAGCCAATCCCAGCCAACACAGGGCACAAAGGCAGGAACCAATCCTGGGCAGGTGCCAACCCACCACAGGACACACACAAACACACCCCACACACCAAGCACACCCACGGGCCAATTTAGAATCGCCAATCCACCTAACCTGCATGTCTTTGGATTGTGAGGAAACCCGGCGCCGGAGGAAACCCCGCGAGACAGGGAGAACATGCAAACTCACGCAGGGGAGGACCCGGAAGCGAACCCGGATCTCTAACTGCGAGGCAGCAAGCACTACCACTGCGCCACCGCCGCCCCTATATACTATATATATATATATATATGGTGGTCAGATCTAATTATGCAGTTTTCATTATGTTATAACTTAAGTTTTTTACATAGAGAATTCACAAAAATTATTTTTGTTGTTGATAGATGGCAGCACCTGCCCTACATTCCAAAATGGTGGGGAGATGGTTGTCAGTCAAATAGCAGGTGCAGCGTGTTACGCCTTTTCATTAATGCATAATAGATCTGGACCACCCTGTATATTTTTTTATATTTATTTTTGTATATATAGAAATTACATTTGTTGTTCTCTTGCCCCTTTATGTGAATGTTTTTATTAGAAAATAATATGAAATATGAAGTGTTGTCACAAACACGAGACAGAGTCATATAACGGTTTGGGGCAGCCACCGTATAATCTGGTATCCTGGCTGCAAAAGTAATTTTCAGTAAATACAACACCGTGTGCACAAAACCGAGTCAAAACAGAACTGAGGGAATAGGGAAAAAGGTGGAGCTTTTAAGGGAAGACAGGAAGTGAAGTCAAAGGGTCGGACTCATGTAGGTCTTCTTTCATTGGTGCGAGCCTGGATGTGACATCCACAGGGGCGGGCCGCAAGGTTTCCTTTCATTGGCTCGGTTCTCGAAGTGACGTCAAGAGGACCAGGTGGAATTTCCCGTGAATGGTCTGCAGGCAAGGGAGAAAAAGAGTCAGTGCACTCTGCCTGGTATGTCTTGGAACTGTCCTTACTCAAGCCCTTTAGCTGCCTCCCATGTACACGTGTGTGACAGTGTTTAAATATTGTTTAACAATTCCCAGGTTGATTTTCTATTTAACATATTTACATTTATTATAAATTATCATAATATTCATTTCAGGTCAGGTTGGGAACATGTACTGTATATAGCAGCATTATCGCACCCACCACATGACAAAACAGCTGCTGGTTGGCACCCCACCAGAGCAGACACATGGTTCAATCTCATCTACTGGAAATTAATCTCATCTGCCAAAGCCAGGTGTTACATAGAGGTCCCTTGACCTGCTCCAACCACTCTGGTCCTCAACAATGAGGGTCCTGTGAGGCTGGATCACCCACAGGGAATCATCGCATGGCCTGTAGTTCCGTAAACAAAATTCTCTGGTCTGATGGAGACAAGGTTGAACTCTTTGGTGTGAATGCCAGGTGTCATGTTTGGAGGAAACCAGGCACTGCTCATCACCAGGCCAATACCATCCCTACAGTGAAGCATGGTGTTGGCAGCATTATCTGTGGGGATGTTTTTAGCAGCAGAACTGGGAGACTAGTCAGGATAAAGTGAAAGATGACTGCAGCAATGTACAGAGACATCCTGGATGAAAACCTGCTCCAGAGCACTCTTGACCTCTTGACTGGGGCGACGGTTCATCTTTCAGCAGGACAACGACCCTAAGCACACAGCCAAGATATCAAAGGAGTGGCTTCAGGACAACTCTGTGAATGTCCTGAGTGGCCCAGCCAGAGCCAGACTTGAATCCGATTGAACATCTCTGGAGATCTTAAAATGGCTGTGCACCGACACTTCCCATCCAACCTGATGCAGCTGAGAGGTGCTGCAAGAGAAATGGGCAGAAACTGGCCAAGGATAGGTGTGCCAAGCTTGTGGCATCATATTCAAAAGGCTTGAGGCTGGAATTGCTGCCAAGGTGCATCGACAAAGTATTGAGCAAAGGCTGTAAATACTTATGTACATGTGATTTCTCAGTTTTTTATTTTTAATAAATTTGCAAAAACCTTAGTAAACTTTTACATTGGGGTGTTGTGTGTAGAATTCTGGAGAAAAAATGAATTTAATCCATTTTGGAATAAGGCTGTAACAGAAGAAAATGTGGAAAAGGTGAATACTTTCCTAATGCACTGTAGACAATAGTAAAAGAAAAAAGGCTGAATGCCTGTAAAATAGATGTCAGAAATCCACACTGGAGTCAAATAAACATGATGCTACTCATTGGACTGAAAAAAGAATGCTCTGAGCAAAAAGCAAGTGCTTTAGAACACAAAAGTCAAAAAGGAGCTGCCTCGAAACACAAAGCGAAGACAAAATCCAGAAAAGAATCAAAAACTGAAGCGGCGAGTCAAAATCTGATATTCACAAAGAGCACAAGCAACTCACGGTAAACACTCACCAGCTCCCAGCGCATTCAAATCAGCCAACAGCTCTTTATGGGCTGAGGGCAGTCTCTGGCATTGATGGGCAGGTGGTCCTGTCTCTTGGGAAGCACCCACAAAATTAGTGCCTAAATCAATAACAAAGAATATTGCAAATAATTAACAAAATGAATATTAGCATAAATAAAATAATCAAAAATTCACAAAACAGACATGAATCAAAATTTGAACTTCAGAAAGGGAAGAACTCTGGATGAACTATAACTGTGGCTGCATCTTTCTAAGTTCTCAAAATCGAGCAGCTTCTGAGTTGGCAAGGTAGGATCTCTACTGAGTCAGACGTGTAAAAAGAATTTCCACAGTCCAATAAAGTTTGTTTTAATAAGGGTTATTGAAAATTTAAAAACAACAAAGCACAAACATTCAAAAAAACAGTATTAAACACAGAGAATAAAAGGCAAAAAGAAAAAAAAAAAGTTACTTATCTGTTTCATTACAATTTTAGCCTTCTCATTCAGTAACGAGTTACTTTCTAAACTAAACGTGTGTTACTTGCTATGACAAACTTACATTGGCTTCACTTCAATATGTTCACTACGTTCAATACACTCGTACAGTTTGAAACTGTTTGCCCTCCACGGCCCTTGCAACTACAAGGCAGATCTTAACCCCTTAGCGATACAAAAACATGTAAAAGCGCTGCATTGTTTAAAACTGCAATTCCCAGCAGTCCTGCAGTGGCTCTGATTGGTCTTCTGCTGAGGGTGCAGGGGCTGTTAGTCAGGAAGTCAGGTGACTTTTAAAAGGAGCCTGGTGACCAAAGAAAGAGGGTTTTTTTGTAAATTTGTGTTTCAAGTTCCTGTCTGTCTGTCTTCTGTTGGGTTACCTGTACTTATTTGTTTTGTCCTGGATCGTTCTTGTTGGGGTCTGGATTATCTACCTGTGTACATGAGGACTGTAAGCGCTCTAAACCTGTCCACCCATCTTCACCATTTCAGGAATTGCAGTAGGACAATCTTTACATTCTCATTCAGCGGCGGATCTCTGGACTATCCATTCCCATCATTACATTCCAACCGCTGCCGTTTACATGGACTTTGCTGTCTGTGTTTTGTTTTGTGCTTTGTGTATTTAATGTATAGTGCCTGTAAGAGGGCGGGTGGTATCAATGTTTTCATTTATTTCATTACATTCTTTATTTGCTGTTTGATTACTTTATTTTAGTCTCTGTTTGTGAGTGTGTGCGGGTCGGGCCAAGGCTGGGTGCATCCCTGGAATCTCCACCATAAAAATAAATAAATCAACGGTGTGAATCTTAGCGGCGCTGGACCGCTACAGGCTTGAAAAATTACATTTTGTAACTGTAAAACGTGCAATACACTTGTAAGTAAAAAGTAAAAAGCTGGAAGTGTAGAAAACATCATAATGATATAAAAAGTAATAATAATAGATTATTATTATTATTAATAATAATATGATAAGCCACTGCACATGTGCAAGTGGCGCAAGTGTCTTTTTTTCACTGACCATTTCAATTTCACTGCCTGATGACAGATTCACTTCGTCAATCACTGCTGATGAGCCGTTCTTATGAGACATTTAGAGGCTAGGGAGGAAATGCCCCGGGTAATACTTGGCC
>NW_024385884.1:0-13953 GCF_016835505.1 Polypterus senegalus
ATGATGTATCCTGGAACAACTCAAAATGCATTTGATAAGTATATGAGCTAAATCTTTAAAGTACTTATAGCCCTGTTCTCACCTTCCTGATGATCGCCATCCTGTAGCTATTTTGAGTTTAAGTTTAAAACAACCCAATACTGCTTGACCTGAAATACCCACAACTGGACCCTTATACTTAATAGTATGAATGTTACAGGTCAATGCATTTATCCCAATTTAAGAAAATAAATGGGCGTCATCACCAACCTTGATGCTCAATTATCTGTCTCCATGAGAGGCTATCTGTCATAAACATTAGAGAAAAAAATAACAAACTACAACATAAGTAATAAAAATTCAATTTTGCCACATTCAGTTGCCACCATTAACGTTTACTGCTTGAGCCCAGAGATTTTACACAGGAATTGAAGGATTCAGCTGTAGGGGACAGAAACTATTGGAACAGCATTTTAGTAGTATCTGCATCTTTCATACTTACGAAACAACTTAATTCTCTTATATTTTTAGCGGGAAAAAAACAGGTTTTAGGTTGCTTTTCATTTGGGCAGGCACAGCTGCCCAGTGGTAGTGCTTTTGCATTAAAGCTCAAAAACTGAGGTTGGACCCTGGCTGATCTACTGTTTTCCTGCTTTGCTTTGCTTTGAGGCCCCTAACACATTCAAAGAAGTGAATGTTGGGTTAGTGGTCAAGTCTAATTTGACTTAGTGTAGGTGACAAAAGGTGCAGACAAAGAAAAGATGTATTACTATTTTTAATCTCTCGTGTCATTAACTTCTGTCTGCTTTTTGGTGAGGACCCCAGAGACAGGACCTCCCTAAAATCAGTGAAAATTTTCCCAGGTCATTTTGGGAATTCAAAGGTATAAGCATGCCCTCTGTCCTGATGTCTCACCCCAGAAAACTGAATCTCTCAAAGGTGCGTTAATGTGCATCCTCACTGCATATTTGAACCACACCATCTGGCTCAATATGGATATGGAAGAAGCCATTCTCTTCCAAAATTCTAAAATGACATTGACTCATCACAGAATGTAAGCTCAGCAAGCCACCAAGGGTTATTTTTAGTGCCCTAAGATAAAAAAGTGTAAACAGAAAAGATGTATTAAAAAATAAATCTGTAATTTTCATAATCGTCTATCGAAAGAGAACTTGATATTTACTTTTTTATTTATACTTTTGTGTATTAGGGAATAAAAGCAAAGTAAGGCTCTCATTTTAATGTACGTGAACTACAATATTCATGAATCCTAGAATGGTTTTGCCTGCAAAGCTGCTGGAGTTCAAAACTCTAATACCTTCTTGATTGATTACACAGAGGCATGCACTGTTCTAATTTATCTTATTAAAGCTATTCTAAGGAGTGAAGAAATGAAATATCCCTAGTGTTGAATGCATGGGAAATTCAATTCGATATCAGAGCATCTAAGCAGGTTCATGTATGGAAATCTTCACACATTGAATGGACATGATTAGAAAGAAAAGGAGGATATTTCTACTATAAAATGAAAATTTGGGTGTTTCATTTTTATTAAGGCTGTGTCTTCTGCTGTTGCACTTGTACTTTAAACAAATATTAAAAAAGAAAAAAAAATATTTTAAAGTTTATAAATTCAACCATCAGTTAAAAGCATATTTTCAAAACCAAATGTAAAACACTTTAGTATGAAAACATATGGGGACATTGTAAGGTTGAAAACATATGCATGCATTATTGTATCTAAACACTCTGTGACAAAAAATGAATACTGGCATGATAGATCAGAATTCTTGCAGATCTTGCAATAATAAGATTTGCATTATACTTATGATATATTTTACCTTATGTCCGGCACAACATATAGACCTTTGAGTGCCTAAACCTGAATTCATAATGAGTCCTCTTGTGAAAGACCACTTGGGAACAGTTTGCCTATTAGACAAAAGATTGGAGCGGAGGATGCAATTACCTATCAGCTCCACAAAACTTATTCATATCTGGGCAAAACTGGTAGCACTCCGTGAGGGATTATGTTTTTGATTTATGTTGTGCCTTCAGTACCATCCAGCCATCTCTGATAGAGGGTGACCTCTCTATGATATGCAGCGGGTGGATGAGCCAAATGTGTTCTGGATAATGGACTATCTGTCCAGCAAACCACAGACTGTGAGGTGTCAAGGACTGTGTCTCTGACACACAGGTGTGGGTAATACTCTGCAGCATCACAAGGAACTCTGCGGCTCTCTTTTTCTATTTACTCTGTATACCCTCAGCTACTTTAAATATACACATCAGGTCACATGTCACTTGCAGAAATGTTCAGGATAATTATGCACTCAATAAGGTGCATTGACAAGGGAAGTGAGAGAAAGTATTTGAATCAGATGAAAATTTGGTGCAACAGGAATTGTCTGCAACTCAACATCAGCCAAAAAGCGAACTGGTTATTGACTTTCATTACACGCCTGTGCTCTGTGCCTGGCATTCATTTAGTGAATATGGAGGTGGTGCACTGCTGCAAGTATTAGGGTCCACATCAATGACAGATTGGACTGATCTCTAAAGCAGAAGAACTATATAAGAAAGGGCAGAGCAGGCACTTTTTTTTCTTAAGAGACTATGTTCCTTTGATGTGAGTAGTAACATTCATTCTGTATTCTATAACTGTGATGACCAGTGCAATTTTCTACACTGTGGTGTACTGGGCTGGTAACAACACTTCAAGAGAGGCTACCTAGATTAATAATAATAGTAATAATACATTTTATTTTGTAGGCGTCCCCCAGACACAGACAGGACCGACACCAGAATGTCCAAAACATTTCTTTTATTTAAATCTTTCTGCACCACAATGCCTTCTCTCACCAACTCTCTTCCTTTCTTCTTTCTCTTCTTCTTCTTTCTCTCCTTCTCTACCAACTCTCTTCCTTTCTTCTTCTTTCTCTCTTGACCTCCTGTCCCCTCCTCACAGCTCGTCCTTCCTCCCAACTCTGGCTCGTCTACTGGAAGGAGGTGGCCCCTTTATTATGACCTGGATGAGCCCCAGGTGCTCCCTGCGTCACCTCCTGGTGTGGCGGAAGTGTCAGGAAAGTACCTGGAAGCACTCTGGGTCTTCTTGGAATACTTCGGCAGCACTTCCTGGTGTGCGGAGTGCTGCCATCAGGATTCCTAACTGTCCAGGACGCCTGCGGTGGCCCGTCCTTTTTCGAAGCGTCCCAGCTCTGTCTTTGTGGCCCTAATAGACCGGGCGGCTGCCCTCTGGCCGAGGGAAGTATTGCCCAAGTCGGAGACTATCCAGGCTCCGCCAGGCAGTGTCCCCGGACATCTGTGACAATTTATACAGGCACCTTTCTGAAGAACTCAAGGACACCGAACAAACAATGAATAAATAAAAAGTCACATTATAAACAACTTAAAACATCAGAAAAACAGAGATATAAAAAATTAAAACCAAACAAAGCCACTGTAATCATAAAGAAAAGCCTTATTTAAACAAGGCGTTTTAAGTTTACATTTTAAGGTTGAAAATGATTTGATATTTCTAATCTCAGTAGGTAATGAATTCCAGAGCTTGGGAGCAGAACAGCTGAATGGCCTGCTCCCATGGAGTTAGACAGGCGAGAGGGATGGTCAGGTGGGTGGAGAAGAGGATCTAGGTTACGAGATGGAATGGCAACACGAAGAAGGTTGGACAAGTTGTAGGGGGAGTTTATGAATAGCCTTAAATGTTAATAACAGAATTTTAAAATCAATTCGAAAATTAATCGGAAGCCAATGTAGCAGCTGCAGACCGGAGTAATATGGTGAATAGATGAGGTTCGAATGATGCGAGTTGAAGAATTCTGGACTAGCTGAAGCTTATGGAGATTTATTAGAGAGATCAAAGAGGAGTGAATGAAATAGTCAAGACCAGAAGTGAAAAGACTTTGAACAAGAATGGCAGTGTATTGGGAGTGAGGGTGGATCGATTTATATTGTAGGTGGAAATAAACGGGCGGGTGATGATTAATGTGAGTTTGGGAAAAGATAAGTACTGTGGGATGACCCCCAGATTCTTGACCTGAAGTGAGGGGGAAACAACGGAGTTATCAGTCCAAAGAAAAAGATTTGGGCTTTAAAATAATGATGATTTTGAGTGATGAGGGAACCTCATTTGTCACTGTTTAATTTTAGAAAATTGAAGAAAATCAGGATTTTAAATTTCCCCAATACAGTCAATAAGCGTGTCACGCTGGTCAAAGATTTGACGAGATACAGGAGGTCGTAGAGGGAGGAAAATTTTATTCAAAACTGCAAACAAACATTTGTCTTTTAAAAATTTTAAAACTTGTCCTTGACAGGATTGCAGTTCCATTTTCAATTAAAGATATGCATACGTTCTTCTTCTTCAAAGGAGTACAGGAACAGGAACAGGAAAAGTCTAGAGAGAGAAAAGCAAAACAAATCAATTCCCAAAGCTGACAGGCACTGTACAAGGCTTTTAAGTAAGCAGAGTACCGTGCGTAGGTTTATCATGCGTTATGCAGCAAGTAAGAAGGAGTAGGAGCAAGGTGAAAGGTGACTGTCAGCTGTTTCAGGGGTTCCCCGGGGGTCTGTGTCCTCTGACGGTACAATAAGCCCTCAGCTTACAAAACGAAGATGGTGGAAAGGAAGAGTGGGTTTACTGCAGGGGAAAATCTGGGTGTCATCAGCATAACAGTGAAAATGAATGTTATGGTTACAAAGATATTGCCAAGGGAGAAGGTAAATAATAAAAAGAAGAGGGCCCAGGACAGAGCCTGGGGCACACCTAAAAGTAACAGCTGGGTTGGGATGTTAGTTTAAGCTGAATGAGCTGAATGAAATTAACAATCTACAAATGGCAGGGTCATTTAGAATTCATTCTCAAAAATAAAAACCAAACTAAGTATTATAAGAACCTGCAATCCTCTGTCTAACACACTAGCCTAGTACTTTTAGCCAACAAATTATTCAGCAAAATGTGTCGGGGTTCCCTTTTAATTAATATGCCTTTATAATTCTTCACTGTGATTGTGACTGTTCTTTAGTCAAGTCAGAATCTTTAGCCAATCAGGAATTTATTTTTAGTTAATTATGGTGTGTATTAGATGGGATCACTGTTGTTGTTATAATAAGTATGTATGTATGTATTTATGTACTGAGCTTCTGCAAAAAGCTAAACCTCTCCTCTAGGGATAAACAGTAATATATCTGTCTATCTATTGAATAATAATGTGCTAATAAGACAACATGAGATCACTGTTAACTTAAGATATTCTTCTTCACTACAGCAAACATAATGGCTTAATAATGTGTTCATCATTGTAGTGAACAGGGAATTAACTTGATGAGTGCTACATAATTGGTTTTCACAAGCATGTTGAGCCTATTTCTGCATTTCGTAAGTGTGGCAGTAATATGATACTGGTGCTGCCTTCAGGAAGACTAACATCATCTATGAAAGATCTTAAAAGCCAGGGATAGCATTGTTGAACGGTCAAGTAAATACTCCAATAGGTCAGTTTCATGTATGGCATTGATTACAACATCTGCTATTGGCTGCTTCTAGGCTGATGCAGCAGTTGTGTCATCTCAGGCATCAGATCTTCCTTCTCCTTCAGGAAGAGGTATAGGAGTATGAAAATAACTTAAATTTAAAGGATTCTGGGAAGAATCGGTCAAATTAAATAAAATATTTTTGTACATTACAGATCTTGGAAGGATAATTTTCTTTCAAGATAACAGTTCCAGATGATCATTGCTCTAACTGGGCCCTGTCTTTGACTGACATTTTTAAATCCTGCAGTTCCGGCCAGTACTTGGATGGCATAACACGTTTTCATGTTATAGTAATAATGACAAAATGCTGATGTGAAATGCATAATGTATGAAGACCGAACTCCAAGTATCAAATAAACAATTTCTCAGAAGGTATAACAAAACAAGTGCAATTTTACTCAAGAATATAACCAAGAACAAGAAATTATTCAATTTGCATGTGCTGCTAATGTATACAAATAAAGCCCAAATATCAACTGATGCAAAATAGACATGTCCACTTGGGTGTGCAGACACAGAACTGTTGTCCACGTAAACAAGAGGTTGGGTTTAATTCAGGTCCTCCCACATTTACCATTTTGAGTAGTGAGCTGCTATTATTATTACTCTTATATCATAAAAACATACATTTGATTTGAGTCTGTATATCCAGTGTAACCCTAACATTCTATAGCAAGCACACACTTCAAATCTGGTATAATGCTATTTTTGGATCAAAACAAACAAACAAAAAAAAAACTGGCCATTTTTTGTCAATTAATTATTCGAGTTTCTCTGTGGTGGGAAAACAAGTGCCTGAGGGCTACAGATTTCAAGATCTAAGATGCCTTACCTTCAAAGTATGCTAATACAGCTTTTAATGGATATAACATCTTACATATTATATTACAAGGGTGTCTGAGACAAAATTATAAATAAAAATACAGGAAAGTAAGTTAACCATTTGCTATCAATTTCAGGAAAAGTATATTTTATTTTCTGATGCAGACTATGAACAGTCATCAGAATTAAAATACTAACAAGATTCACATATGTATGATAAAAAGTTAAAACAAACAGCTAGGATGCATTTTAATGTACAGTAAAAATAAACTATATAACAATAGTAATTGTTAATGGATAAAAGCTTTCATGTAAAATTTTAATTTTAAATTGTAAAATAAATTATTGAGTTATTGTCTAAAATACAGTACATTTTCTGAGATTTACCCCACCAAGTGGAAAATGGAGTTCTGCAGATTTGAGCAATAATGCTGTTAATGCTGTGAAAACAGCCAGATAAATTTACTCACCCATAGAAATTGTATCTTAAGAGTAAATCTTTTGAATTGTCATGTTTTTAGGCTTTATGTGCAAACTAAATATGTGGGTCAGAGCTGGTAAAAGAAATGCAACAATGACAATATATTGTTCATTTTTGTAACACTTTGTTTATGTTCTCTTTGAAACTAAAGCATATAAATTTAGCTGCTGCTATAAGTGCTCTCTCCATCTGTTTCACTACCAGGAGTTCTCACACAGAATTACCAAGGTGTAGGCCCTCTGTGACATTTTTTGAAAAGAGTAGGCTTTATTCCAATGTCCTGGTTAAATTTCCTATCAAGGCTCCTTCCTGTAATCCCCCTAAATCATCCACTATCTCTAATTGTCTAACTCTCTTTTACCCCTTCACCACCTAATAGGTAATTGTGGTGAACATATAATTCTACTGTTCAATAATTGACACATTGCATCATCTTGGTGGGTGCTACACATTGATGGTGGTTGAAGTGGTTCCCTTTGTGTAAGCACTTTGAGTAGTGTGGAAAGTACTAAACAAATGTAATTTAATTAATTATTACTGTAGATTCAAATGGTATTAAAGTTTAACAGGAAATGAAGAAACTTTTCTGGCCTCTGTATATAATGATTTAATTCTGAAACAATTATATAAAGTTTATAAACAGCCAGATATTAAAGGACTTAAGATTGTGTTATATAAATTGGATGTTCAAAGAAGCTGTCCACTATGGTGTTATATATGGTTTTGTGATTAGTTTTTTAAAGGATTTTCAGGATATAAACTGCATACGTCTGTCTATCACCTACTATCACCTTGAGGTGCACTATAGTTAAAATATGAAGGTAAAAATTAAAGTAATAACATATTGGATTAACAGAATTCAACTTGCCACCTCAATATAGAAGCTGAGGGTTGTCATGTTTGTAACATTTATTCTTTATGCAGGGCAAATGCAGAATGGTAGTTAATTTTAACTTTGTTTCTTCTATTCAGTGCAATCTCTAAAATTGTATAAAGTTCTAAATTGATATTCTGGTACTTGGTTGGTCAAACTCATTTTTTATGATAAATGTGCAAAGGCACAAAGTGGGTCAATATGCTTAAATAACACTGATCTGATAAAAAAAGGAATTACTTTTGCTTCCATCACAAATTTTAGGTGCTCTTTATAGATCTGATGGTGCAGAATACAAATATGACAACAGAGTTGTGCTATCTATCACATCCATTTTTTTTGAGAGATTAAGTTTTTTTTTAGAGATGGAGGTAGCCCTCCCTTGAAGTGATGTTACAAGCCCAGCAAACCACAGCGTATAAAATCACACTGGCCATTAGAGTTTTATAAGATGTAAGGATTCACTTCCTACATTAAAGAACTGCAGACTCCTAAGAAAAAAGATCATTGGATATGCCATCTTTATTACAGTTCCTTAGTGTTATGAGACCGGTCCAGCCTGTCATTAACGTGGACCTCCAAGTACTATAAAATAATAATAATAATAATTCATTTTTGTAAGACTGCACCACCTCTGCATCCACTCCTTGAATAGTGATGGGACATAAAGACTTTTTAGAGGAAGGCCTAACTAGAGCAAGATGTATGGGACGGGAAGATATAGAAAAAGATAATCCACTGTGGCAACCCCTAATGGGAGCAGCCAAAAGAAGAAGAAGAAGGAGAAGTGTGGCAAAAGTCAATAACATCTTTAACATTTTAAAAGAACAGGTACAGCTTGTTATTTCCTTGAGTGGAACAAGACACAGAAATTTCTAATAATTTCTTTCAAAGTTACATAGTTGAAATCACTGCATATTATAACCGCAGGGTCAGAATGTGTCAAGATTAAAGTGTTGATGACAAAGTGAATCATTTCCATTGCTGAGTTCTCATTTACAGAGGGAGGAATATACATATGAATAGGGATGATGTAATTTATCTCCCTGGGCAAATAACATGGATGCATTTTGAAAGCCAGAATTTCAATGTCTTAATTACACACTGTAGTTTTAACTGTAATCTGCTCTCTTTTATACTATTCCTTATTTATATAGATGACCAACCCTCTGTCTGTCTTCCACACTGTACTGGGTCTCCATCAGCACAAATAAGATTTTTCTTGTGAAAATGTTTCTTTGCTATTTGGACTTCAAGCTTCATACATTATATAGTTTATGTCTACATTTTGTCATCTACTACTAGAATATAAAAAACGTTTCTGTTTTAACAATGTGTTGACACAGATTACTGTAGAAACGGAACAGACATGAAATGCGTGTGTTCCAAATAACGATCTATTATTTCCACTCTAAACTCACTTCACTCCCAGATGCTCAATCAAGGCATAGGCTGAGAGAAGTTCGTGCACGTTCTAAATTGGTGGGGGGATGGAATAGCCGGCTGCTCCTAGCTTCTCTTTATCAGCACATTTAGAGGACAAAGGACACTGGCGGAGAGGTATGAAGGGATTTAAGAAGCGATTTAAGGTGGGGCGGAATTACTGAGTTTTTTAGTAGGCTCTGGTAATTCTAGTGTTAAATCTGTCACATTCAAATAGTGTCAGGTAAATCAGGTTTAAGCCAGTTCTCCATAAAAAAAAACAGAAAATGTCACTATACTTGTATGCACCATGACCGCCATAAGAGCGATTTGTATCTTAGTTTGACAGTGGTTGAATATTGCGAGGGCTTTGGAAAACATCTTGTATCACCCCAGTCCCAAGGTATCACATCCTAGTGAGCTGAATGACTTCCGCCTGTTGCTCTGGCGTCACATTTGATGAAGACCATGGGCGACTGCTGCTTCACCACCTGAGGCCACAGGTCGCTATGCCCTCAGTCCTCTGCATTTCACATACCAGGAGAAGGTGGGATGGAGGATGCCATCATCTATATACTAACGATCCTTCTCCCACTTGGACAGAGTAGTAGTGGTGCTGTTAGAATTATGTTTTTGACTTCTCTAGCGCCTTCAACACCATGAACCTCTGCTCCTTAGGGACAAGATGAAGAGATGGGGAGTAGATTCACACCTGGTGGCATGGATCATGGACTATCTTCAGACAGACCTCAGTATGTGCGTCTCGGAACTGCAGGTCTGACATTGTGAGTCAGCAACACAGGAGCACCGCAAGGGACTGTACTTTCTTCGGTCCTGTTCAGCCTATATACATCAGACATCAAATATGATTCGAGTCCTGCCACATGCAAATGTTAGCTGATGACACTGCTATTGTGGGCTACATCAGGAGTAGGCAGGAGGAGCAGTATAGGAAGCTAATCAAAGACTTTGTTAAATGGTGTGACTTAAACCACTTACCTGAACACCAGCAAGACCTAAGGAACTGGTAGTGGATTTTAGGAGGCCCAGGCCCCTCATGGACCCGTGATCATCAGAGGAGATTGTGTGCAGAGGGTGCAGACCTATAAATACTTGGGAGTGCAGCTGGATGATAAATTGGACTGGACTGCCAATACTGATGCTCTGTGTAGGAAGGTCAGAGCCGACTATACCTCCTAGAAGGTTGGCGTCCTTCAACATCTGCAATAAGATGCTGCAGATGTTCTACCAGGCGGTTGTGGTGAATGCCCTCTATCTTGGTGGTGTGCTGGGGGAGCATAAAGAAGAAGGCGTCTCACGCTTGGACAAACTTGTTAGGAAGGCAGGCTCTATTGTAGGAATGAAGCTGGACAGTTTAACATCTGTAGCAGAGCGGCGGGCTAAGCAAAATCCTGTCAATCATGGAGAATTCACTGCATCCACTGAACAATGTCATCTCCAGGCAGAGGAGTAGCTTCAGTGACAGACTGCTGTCACTGTCCTGCTCCACTGACAGACTGAGGAGATCGTTCCTCCCCACACTATGCGAACTCTTCAATTCCACCAGGGGTAAACACTAACATTATTCAAAGTTATTGTCTGCTTTCACATACATTTTATTATTCTTTAATTTAATATTGTTTTTTGTATCATTATACTCTGCTGGATTATGTGAATTTCCTTGGGATTAATAAAGTATCTATCTATCTATCTATCTATCTATCTATCTATCATCTATCTATCTATCCTATCTATCTATCTATCTATCTATCTATCTATCTATCTATCTATCATTGCAATGAATGGGAGACCAGTTTTAAAACCTTTTTAAATTACACATATAATTGTTTTAAAGTATTTCCTAATTGAATAGCAAATAAATGATGCGGAAGAAGCGTGGATGTTGGCGTTGCACAGATTTATGCATCTGGATTTTTTGTGTGTACACGCATTTCAGCATTTGTCTGTATGCCATGTATGAATTCTACACCGCCAGTGAGAGTTTTCAGGATGGGGTGATATGATGTGCTTTCGCACCCTCATCAGGATCCTGCAGCGCAGTTCCGAATATACTGGAATATCTGAATACTCTTGCCAGGAATCCCAATGAGGGCGCATTACAGTAATCCAGCCTGGATTAGACAAAGGCATGGACGAGCTTTTGCATCTGCCAGGGTGAGAGTTGGGCAGTTTAGCAATGTACTTGAGTGGTAGAGAAGACTTACGGAGGTGTTTGGTGTGGGTGTCAAAGGTGAGTTGAGGTCCATTTTAACACCCAAATTGGTACAGATGTGGAAAGGGGAATGTTTGGCCAAGGTGATACCAGGGAACTGATAGAGCGGTTTCATTTTTCCTGATGCGTCCTCCACCTTTTCCTGTGGCAACAGAAGGAGCAAAGGGGCTGGACAGGCTCAGACAGTAGGTCGACAGTTGGAGGGGCAGGATATCCGTTGGAGAGGTGTGGCGGATGTTATCAACTTTTGTTTGAAGAAATTGATGTGATATTGCACCTCTCATCGGTGTCCAGAGTGGGCAGGTGAAGGAGGTTTGAGAAGGTGATTTATAGTTGAAAAATTTTTTGGGGTTCCGAGCTGCTGCTGATGAAGTGGAATAGAACCTGGACCGTGTAACCTTCAGAGCTTCTGCATACGCCCTCTTGTGTTCCTAAGCCTGTTTGTGGACAGTCAGCCCAGAGGCATTGAACCGGCTCAAGGACACACCAGCTGCCTTCATTTTCTAGTGTTCGCGGGAGAACCAAGGTGCTGAGCTACGAGAATGAGACAGACCTGGATGTTAAGGGGCGTAGTCCAGGAGACTGCTCAGGGACTGGTTGTAAAAGTCACAAGGTCAGCAACAGAGAGGAGCTGGTAGGGTCAGAGGAGAGAAGTTTAAGGTCCAGGGCCAAGGCATCCACATTGATGTTGTAATGAGTGTATACCTTTAGAAAACGTCATTATGTCATACGTGTAGTGTAGTAAGTCAGAAACACGACTAGCTGTTCTGTTCACATGCTCCGTTCAGTGAAAATAAAGTGACTCCTGGGCTCTGTTAAGGCAAGTGCGTGTGTTCATTCAAAATCATTACAGATGTTCTTCAGATTTGTGAAATGGATCTGTCGTTTTAGTTTAGTATGGGGGGAAAGAAAGGGCAGCTCCATTGACACTACTTTGTGGTCTGAAATACCAAGATCTATATCCGTAGGTTATTGATTAAGGCAGAGTTTGAAATGACCAGGTCAAGGTGTGACCCCTGGAATGAGTGGGACATCAACATGTTGTTGTAGATTGAGAGAATCTAGCAGCTCAAAGGAAATCAGCAGTGAGATAACCTGTGGGATTGTCAACATGAATATTTATATCTCCTAGGATTATGATGTTGGCAGAGGTAGCACAAAGTGTTGTAAGAAGATCAGTCATTTCGGGATGAAGGCAGAGTTAGGTTTTGGAGGTGGTAGATAAGGAGAACAGTCATGGGAAAAGGAGGCTTACATTTAGATGCAAGGCACTGCGGAAGATATTGCAGGTATCAAGATCACGGGGCAACCCAAATCCTGACGGTGGCTATTGCTAAGAACCACCACACCCAGTGCTACGAGCTGCTCCAAGTAACTTCATGCCAGTTGACAGGCTTCATTTAATGCAGAGTAAACCTCTGACTGGTGCCATGTTTCTGTCAGACACATGAAGTCAAGTCCTTTCTGAGGTTAAACAGTTCAAATTTGACCAATGACTGTGGGTAAATATCTGTACTAGTCGCAAAACATTAAAATACACTCCATGCAGCTTAGAATCCACTCTGTAAAATAAATCAGCCAGAGATGTGAGAATCTTGCTGTGTTTCTCTCAATAGCTCTGATGTTCCCATGCTGGAGTGCAGAGATCTCATGATACTTTCAGAGTTGATGGTAGTTAAGCGTGCGAAGGTGACCAGAAAGATGGAATATTGAGAGCAGAGCACTTTGGCTGGATTATGGAAGATGAACTTTCGACCGAGCCTCTATGAGTGTAACGAGGACAGCGAAGGAGTCAAGTTCTTTAATGATGGGATGTTAATTTCAGGAGTGGTTGCAGGATTAAGTCAGCGGTGTTGTGAGCTGGAATAACTGAGCATTCTGATCGAAGAAGAAGGGAGAGATGCTATCCAGACACCCGTAAAATCCAAAAGCAAACGGTAAAACAATATATCCAGGCAACAGGTGAGTAGACAGCAAAAGCTTGATCAAAATCTGTAAAATCCACAGAGCGGTAAAACAATATCCAGGCAACAATGGTAGTCAGCTAAAACTTAATAAAACTTGGTAAATCTAAAACCCAGGCGATGGTAAACATACAAAAGTACAACCAACTAAAAACTAAACTAAACTAAAACAAAGTAAATAAACTCAGAGGGCGGCATGCATGAAGCCTGATCATCAAGCTGATCGGGTAGCAGTCCATCACACACACACTAACACTAAACAGATCAAGAATCACTAATTATTTAATGTGCATGTTTTGAGGATGTGACAACACCCACAGGAAAAACTCATGTGGAAAGATGATTGTGCATTGTGCCGTCAATGACCAGTGTGATATACATATTCAGGATGCAGCATTGCTGTCACCACCAATGTCCTTAAACAGGATGTTGTTTTTTAAGTTTTCACGACCTTTTATTGCTATGATGACAAATTATTTAAACACACATCTTTTGAATATCAAAGGCAAGTTTACAGGGATATTTAAAGTCATGGGGACTTTAATTGTCAAATATTAACTGGGATAACCTTGCAATGGAGTACAAGGCAGGAGTTTTTTAAGTAATCGGTTTTGTTTTT
>NW_024385885.1:0-27764 GCF_016835505.1 Polypterus senegalus
TTTTTACCTTTTTTTTACCAAATTTCTTTAAACAAACAGCTAAACTGATTAAAAACCCCTGTACTTTTAACTGCCAAATCAATACCCCCGAGTTTCATTGACTTGATGCTATCTCTGTTTAAAAAAGTGTTCTTTAAATTTTTGGGGGTATATATATATATATATATATATATATATATATATATATATATATATATAGATATAGATAGATGATAGATATATATAGATATATATAGATATAGAGAACAACATCATATCAATTACAAACAATTACATTAACAATCATGTTACGTTATATAAATTTTTCCTTTTCTTTTCATAACTTCTTAACACACTACTTCTCCGCTGCGAAGCGCGGGTATTCTGCTAGTCTAAAAATATAAGCATCTCTGCATGTTCTAAAGACAGTCTGGTCCTCCTGTCACCCACGTGCTGCCATACTGAACAGACTGCACCCCACTGTAAAGGAGAGCACAGGTGGGACAACGACTTTTTGGCCCCACAGAAGTCAGTGGTCCAGCATCTCTTGTGGTTTAAGGTTCACAAAACAAAAAAGATTCAACTCTGATACTACTGACTCAAATATCGTTTTTATCTTTATTCACAATTTCTTCATGCATTCTGCAGTTCTGTTGGTGGGAAGTTTCTTTGGATCTCGGCTGTGGTCTGTTTCTCTGAGTGCGTCTGTGTGGTTGAGACACCAGCACTAAGCAGTATATGCGTTTGAGATTTGAAATCATCTGTGAAATACGTGTCCTTCTACCACTGTTTAATTTGGGGGAAAAAAAATCATTATGATCATAATACCTGTTACAGAATTTGTAACTGCATAGTGGCTATTCACCTCAATGCTTATTCTGCGTAATTAGTATTATTTTATTTAGGTCTAACAACTAGGTTTGTACCATTCTACTCAACGAGCCAATAAAGAGAGCTGATTACAATTTCGAACTATAATTAGTCCACTTGATACGATTTGTATTTATGTGCCAACTTGGTAAAACTTTGCATCCGTTTCTTCCATCTACCTACACATTCACTGAAAGGCTAATCAATGGAATTTTATTTAAAACATCTAATGCCTGGTTAATTAATTATATAAATAAATCAGTAAACAAACACTCACTGAGATGGAATCGTGGATCTAAATGATCTAGAAGGTGACAGCTTTCAGAGTTAAAAGTGGCTGGTTGTCCAAGCTACGATTTCCCCCGTTTTGCTGTCATAGTAAGTCTTTGGTGTTCTTGATGTCAGTATTATAAGGTTCAGTTTTCTAAGTGATGACATTTTGGTGGCCTAGTGAGAGAGACGACTGAGCTAGACCAAACTTGTAATGTCTTGTATGATGACAATAAAACTGTTAGACTGGTGAGAACATGTTTCTGTGTTTTGGTAATGTTGGAACTTTTGTCTTGCATGCTTTTCTCATTCAAGATCAGATGTTAAGATCAGCTAACTTGCTGATCATCAGTCAAGTCATTTGGAGTGAAAATTGGCTGATTTGGATTTGTGATCGATTGATCAGATCAGGCCTGTCTTTCACATATGAGAAAACCGGGAAAAGTTAACAGAAAGCAGCAGAACATGTAAAAACACACAGAGTGTCCAGACCATAAATGGCACCTCAGTGTGAGGAAGGAACGCCAACCAGTGTGCCACCACTTGTACTGTTTCATTTATTTTTAAAAGGCGGTAGTGGATAGGAGTTTGGACATCAAACCCTGAAGTTGCAGGTTCAAAGTCAGTATGGACACCATGTGACCATGAGCAAGTCACGTGACCTGCCTGTCCACCTGTTGGAAAAACGAGAAAAGTAACCAGTTCTGTCTCAAATGTTGCGAGTAAGCTTGGATAAAGGTGTCGGGGAAAAATATAGTTGGAAATATTTGTCTTATTCCAGATTTACAGAAGAATGGCAGCTTCATTCCACCTTCATTTGGTCACCCCTCTCTTCAATACAAAGAAAGGAATGAAGAAATCAGCAAAAAGGGATCAGAGAACCTGACAGCAGCCTTTTGCAGTGCAGTTCTCTACCTGCTTCTGGATTAACACAGACAGAAGCCATCAAAGCTGATCGAGAGCAAGTGGAGAAAAAGTCCAAATTTATACTGGTAAAATTGTTGTTTGGAATGTGCAAACAATTCACACTGAAAGGTGATCTTAATAGGCATATGAGGGTTCACACTGGAGAAAAACCATATTGTTGTCATGAATGTGGTAAGTCGTTCTCAGCGGAAGCGATCTTTACAGGCACAGAAGAATCCACGCAGAAAAACCACATTGCTGTTCAGAATGTGATAAGTCTTTCTCATGTATAAACTATCTTCAGAAGCACAGAAAAATCCACACAGAGAAAAACCGCATTGTTGTCCAGAATGTGGTAGAGTGTTCTCTAGCAGAAGCAATCTTCACATCCACAGAAGAAGCCACACAGGAGAAAAACCTCATTGTTGTCCAGAATGTGGTAAGTCGTTCTCAAGTAGGCAGTCTTCAGAACCACAGAATAATCCACAGGAGAAAAACCTCATTGTTGTCCAGAATGTGGTAAGTCGTTCTCATGGAGAAGCAGTCTTCAGAACCACAGAAAAATCCACACAGGAGAAAAACCTCATTGTTGTCATGAATGGGTAGGTGCGTTTTTAGGGAGAAACAGTCTTCAGAGACACAGAAGAATCCACACAGGAGAAAACCGTATTGCTGTCCAGAATGTGAAAAGTGGATTTCTCAAGTAGACTGAGTCTTCAGAACCAAGAATAATCCACACAGGAGAAAAACCTCATTGTTGTCCAGAATGTAGTAAATCGTTCTCAATGATGAGCAGTCTTCAGAGTCACAGAATAATCCACACAGGTGAATAACCTAATTGCTTTTCAGATTCGCCAAACAATTTTCTGACAAACTAAGTTTTCAAAGACACAAACAAATTGATACTGGGAGAAGCCATATTGCTGTTCTCAATGTGGAAAAAATTTTAAACATTAGCTATTTTCAAGTAAATACACAAACTTCCACTAAAGTGAAAATGCAGTATGTGTGTTCTGAATGTATCAAATGTTATACAAGCCAGAAGGTCTTTATCCACATGGCAAAATCAAAACTGAAGAAAAATATCATTGCTGTTCTGAATGTGAGAAACGATACTTAGACATAACACACTTCTGTGCCACCCAGCACTCATACTGGAGATAAACCTTATTGTTGTCCTTAATGTTTATAAGCAGTTCTCACAACAAACCACCATAAAGTCACATCAGGCGATCACGCGGAAGAAACCTCACCTTTGCGGAATGTGACAAAACAATTCTCACACCTTAATGCTCTGTATAAGCATACGAAACTTATAGGGAATAAGCCTTACAGTTGTACTGAATGTGGAATGCAATTCTCATATAACAATTCTCTTCACAATCATAAGATAATTCATTCTGATAAGAAACAAAGCTGTTCTGAATGCATAATAATTTACTCAACTTTTCAACAAAAAGATACGGTTGTATGTGTTTCATTGTCTAGGAACATCTAAGTACTGGGGTTTTTTTCCAATAAAGATTTTAGTGAAGCAGTATTTAGTTGTATGAAATTAATCAAATGTGAAAAACTGGCTGGTGCACAAATGTGGGTCCCCTTGTAACTTTGCTGATCTGATACCTGTTACTGCTCAATTGTGATTACTTGCAACAACAAATTGGTTGGATTAGCTTGTTAAGCCTTGAACTTCATAGACAGGTGTGTCAATCATGAGAAAAAGGGATTTAAGGTGGTCAATTGCAAGTTTGCTTCCTTTGACTCTCCTCTGAAGAGTGACAGACAGCATGGGATCCTCAAAGCAACTCACAAAAGATCTGAAAACAAAGATTGTTCAGTGTCATGGTTTAGGGAAGGCTACAAAAAGCATCTCAGAGGTTTAAACTGTCAGTTTCAACTGTTGAAAATCTAATGGCGATTTGAAGCAAGCTGTCCATGCTTAGCAGCCATCAAATTGAACTGAACTGGAGAGATTTTGTATGGAAGAATGGTCAAAAATACCTCCATCCAGAATCCAGACACTCATCCAAAGGCTATAGGAGGACAGTGTCTTGAGGGTTTTGTATTTGCAAAAGAAGGCCAACTAATTATTGATGTCCATATTCTCTGTTGGCGTGCCCAATTTTTGCACCTGTCTTAATTTTGCTATGATGCATATTTTCTGTTAATCCAATAAACTTAATGGTTCTTAAGGCATTCATATATTAAAGGAAGTTGATACCTTGAAACTCATCCAATGATAAACAAAATCAAAATTAAGAGGGTTCCAAACCTCCCACTGACTGCACACACATACACATATGTATATATACAATCTTTGCAATTTATACTTATCTTATTTGAACTACTTTGGCTTTAATTTCTCTAATTACTGTACCTCCCAACAGTGACACTGTCATGATAAAATTTCTTACATGCTTATATGAAAAGTGCTTGATTACAAACTCATTATGTGTTTAATTACTTTATTATGTTTCTTGTTACCCGCTTCTGGGATCCTGGAGCTTTTCACATTCACACTTGTCTCCGATTCTGTGGCTTATCTTACTATCACTGAGAGATAACGGAGCTCTTGCAGTCACTCACTCAGTGACTCCTTATTCAGGGATGGGGCAATTTAAATATGTATACATATGTGCATGTCCTGTTTTTTATCTAGATGTTATTCAGTTTACTGGTGTTACCCAAAAGCCCTGCACTGGTACTTGCTACAAAGTTATGCTCTACTCAAACCTATGCTACACATATACTCAAGCCTACATGCAAAGCTGTATTTACACCTGCTCAGTATCTGTGTTTAATCAGTTGTTACAGCTTCCTCACAAACTCCATAACCCCTATTCTATCCTAACCTAACCTATCTAATCTATACTAATAAAAGGCAAAGCCCTCACTGACTGGCTGACTCACTGACTCATCACTAATTCTCCAACTTCCCGTGTAGGTAGAAGGCTGAAATTTGGCAGGCTCATTCCTTACAGATTCCTTACAAAGTTGGCGGTTTCATTTGAAATTCTATGTAATGGTCATAACTGGAAGGTATTTTTCTCAATATAATGTAATGGAGTTGAGTTCGATGGCCGTGGGGTGAGTTTCATGTGACATCATCACGCCTCCCACGTAATCACGTGAACTGACTGTCACGCATAATCGTAGAAAACAAGGAAGAGCTGCAAAAAGCGCTGAAGAAAACATGCATTATACAATTGAGAAGGCAACAAACAATAAAGCGACGAGTCACACATACAACCATATTCATGAGTACAGCTACTTGGGGACAAAGCATGGTGTAATCCTAAAGTTTAAATTAAGTTCATAGACAGTGCCACTGGCGTTGTCATGCCACGGCTAATCCGGGATACAAGTTTAATGAGAGGGGCAGGATATATAAGCGAGAGTTTTGATCACTTTGTAACTAAGTTAAAATTGTAGGTGAAAGGGTGTGCTTATCAAATTCCGAGAGACTGTCTTTGTGGGGATTGACAGTTAAGCGGTGGGAGAGTCACATCATCATCTCCCTCCCATTCACCTTATTTCACTGTTAGCTGAGCTCCGCAGCTAACGCAGTCTTGCGGAACCAACTTTGTGATGCTGCCACCAAATACTCACAGAAAAATCCACAAGTTAATACACACGCTGTCTCTACAGTTTCTCCACACTCTAAATCCTCCAGGCACTCTACAAAAGGTTACATTGACAATCTTGTTACGTTATTTTAAAATGCCTTTTCTTAGCACAGCACAGCTGAGAAGCTTCGATGCATGTGCTCCATAAGCGTTAAAAATAACGCATTTAATCACACTTTGCATTCCAAGCAAAGGGAACTTCGGAAATGCATGATTTCCTGAATTTAGTACACGATTACATTGATGTACACATCAGAGCTACAAAAATGTAACAGTTGGAAGAAAGCGTTACTCGACTGTTTGGAGGAAAATTTCATTTCAAAAGACTACCGATGGAAGCCTTGATAAAAGCGTGGTTTTGTACATATAAATATGTATATACTATGTAGATGTATATATACTGTATATATGTGTGTATATGTATATATATGTTTGTGTGTGTGTGTATTATATATATATATATATATATATATATATACTATATATATATATATATACTGTATATATATGACAGCAACACTCATGACAATGTCAATCATGTGAGCGTTATTATTAAAATGTTTCCTTTTCTTTTCATTACTTCTTTAACACACTACTTCTCGTGAGTAAGTGGATATTTTGATATATATATATATATATATATATATATATATATATATATATATATATATATATATATATATATGAATGACTTCAAAGAGCCCTGAGACTTTTGATCACGTGAACGTGTTGTGGGAAGAATGTTCTCTTAGTTCCCTTTGTACTAATTCATGTCTTAGAAGAAGCTTTACAAAACCATGTAATAGCATGCTTTGTTTTAGCAAACAGAAAAATGTTTTGCAAAGGACTCAAAGTCTAGCTATTCCACACATGAGTCTGACTTACACATTTTCCTTAGCTTACATCTGAACGCCTAATAACAAAAGGGCCAAGAAATCAAGTTTTACAAAGGGACATTAAAGGGCTCAAAGATTGTGTATAATAAATGTGTTGACTGTTACATTTTATAATGATATTAAATCACGCATTCTAGGGGTAAAAAACTGGATCCCACCTAACAGACGGGGTTCAGAAGAGCCCTGACGCTGTCATGTATATTTGATTGTCTGCTTTTCTGAAACTCTTCTCACCGTGACTCTGAAAAATAAAGCTGCTTTATAACACCTGTTGCGGGTCTGAGTTCAGTCCACAGTTTTGGCGCCTAAACGTGGGCAGTAGATGGCAGCGGCTCCTCGTGCAGGATCGTCCAGAGGACCGTGATGGAGCCGATTCCGCCGGGTCGGGTCCAGCTCGTAAATGTAGGATTGGCCTGCCTTGGGCGTTTCCTGCTGGGGAGTCCCTGACCTCTTCCTACGATAAGAGCGCGACTTGACGGGCATTTCCATGCAGGTGGATGGAGTCACGGTGAGTAGATCGGGGATTCCTGTTAGTTTGACTGTGTGCTGGAAGTAATATGAATATAGAAGGAAAGATAAAAAGCATATGCAAAATAAAGAATAAGCATACTGTATAGAAAATACATAGGAGGGTTCTAGGGGCTCACGGAAAGTGGCTTTGGACCCCACGAAAGGACACAGAATGAATGTTAGCTAGTCACCCTGTGGAAAGGATTAGAAAAGGGCGAGTGGGCCTCCTATAATAATTTGAGGAACGGGGGTGAAGGAGGATTTAGAGAATGTGTGTCTAAATAAACGGAGGTCGAGTTTTCATCTGCTGTCTGGTCATACCTTGTTTCAACGGGTTGCTAAGAGTACGGAGACAATACCCTGCAGATTGACACATACAAACCGTCTGATGAAGGGATGGGTAAAACCTCCATATCCCGGACTCTCATGGGCGTATTGATGTAGGATTCTGCTGATGGAATAAACGGACAGAAGTCACCTGATGCTGTAATCCGGGAATAGGAGCGGAGGGCGGTGGAAGGGTTTATCGAGGGCTGAGTCATTTCTGCTGAGATCCTGCCACTCACTATGGGAAAAACAATCAGTAGCCAGTCAAACAGTCCCCAAGAGTCCATAAAACCTACGTTAGAGTTATTTTAGGGATCGCAGGCTCCTAGTGGCTGTCGAGGATCGAAAGAGGGTCCCTAGATAGCTCATTGAAAGAAGACAGGATTAGATTTAAAAAAAAAAGGATAGAAGTAGCATAAGGACAGTGCAGGTAGATGGTGTAGTGGAAGGATCTGGAGATATGAATGAGATACAGGACATTGGAAAAACACTGCAGAAAATACACAGGGTTGTTGTAATGGAGGTCCTTATCGGATGGATATTTATGACAGATGGGAATTGTCTGTTAAGACCTGACGTTGGAAGCGGCACAGAAATGGAATGAGCTTTTAGTTGCTGAACTTAAGAATAGAAAGGAAAAGGAAGAGCTGTTTATAGCTTTACAGAAAGTGCAGGCTGATTCTGGACCCCAGTCTGAAGGAAGGAGGAAAAGGAGTGATAAAAAAAACCCTTTATATCCCGTGCTCTCTTCCCCAACACTTTACCCAACCCTTCCACTGCCACATCACTCATTGCCAACGGCTCCTGTGGTTACCGATGCCCCAGTTACTGATGATTTCTTTGATGAACAATATCAATGTGACCCCTCCTCACTTACAGATCCTGATGATGAGACTGACGGCCACTTGTTAGGGGCTATGGGAGGCTCTTCTAACTTACACAAAAGCCCTCCATTTCACAACGTGCTAAAAAGCAAAACCCTCAGAGATAAGTCCCTGAAACCTACCCCGTTTAAGTCCCTAAACCTTTAGCACCCACATCTTCATGCCCTTTAATTGAGGTTCCTAACCCCCGACACGATCCCACACTGCCCCCAGGAAATGCTAACCCACTACTGTAATGATACAGTACATCGTAACTGAGATATTCAAGAGCTGAAAGACGTAGTGTCGAGATTGCCTGATCGTAAGGTAATCGGTGGGTTGAAGTTTGTGGAACAGGTGCACAGCTAGATAATATGTACAAACCCGTCAGCGAGTGGACCCAAGTGCTACCGAAAGATGGGCACTACTTAGGCTACTGTCAATCATGGGCAGCATAACGGAGAGACAGTGGCAGTGGAATGAGGCATTGCCTCGTGGACAAAATAATGAGGGTCCTTTCCTTGCCCAATGGGAACCGTGAAAACTGCAATAGCTGCAAAATATAAAAGGGCACACTAATACCTTATTTCAGCTGCCAAACAAAAAGAAAGATGAGGCGGTAGATGAATGGGCACACCGCATTCAGGACTTGTTGACAAACCATTCCAAGCTTAGACAGCCCAGACAACCGTGCCAAGGCAGGAGTTCCTCCTTTTGTGTCAGGACTCAGAAGTGATATCCAAAATAAAGTACGCACGTCCTGTATTTGGATGAGAAAGTGCCACTTTGATGAAGTTAAAGACACACGGATTATGCTGAACGACAGACTAAACAAAAAGAGTCAGACACTCAGACCAAGTTAATCGTGGCACAAATGAATTATTATGCAGGTGGAGCCACCTCAGGCAGGGCTCGAGGACGTTAAAACCGTGGATTTTTCCGAGGACAGGGGCGAGGCCGGGGGAGAGGTTGTGGATTTTTACTTCCTAATTTGAATTCTTCGTCTGCTCAGCCGCCCTCAGATTAAGCACTTACATCTTACCTGTTACGATGGGACACTTCTGCGGCAATTGCCCACATCAGCTTCCTCCCCCGTCTTCCTTACCTGAACCTGAGGATATTCCTTTCACAGGGACCCCAGCCACTCTCTTCAGTTGCCTTTGCTCACTTGCCATGCGGACACAGATCCTTTATTGACTTTGCTGGTAAGTGGCACTGAAACTGCTTTTCTAGTCTGCCTCGAACGATAAAGTGACTGTTCTTAGTGCTTCTGGACAACCACATGTTTTGCTGGTGTCTAAACCTCTTCGGGTTCAGCTTCATTCCAGTGGTTCCACTTTAATGCACAGGTTTTTGTCATATCAGCTCTGCCCTGTTAATCTGTTTAGGAAGGGATGATGACTAAGCTCTCCTCTCTATTTCTCTAACCAAACGAGGGTTTCACTGTTCTATTCCTAAATTCCTGTGCTAAACCTCCCCCCACACTAAGCCCTCTTTTGCAGCTCGGACCCTGAACATCTCCTCACACACCATTCTCCTTAAAGCCCTACACTCTTTTCCTTTATATTCTTTTCCCATTTGCAAGCCCCCAACCACCTCCACTGCACTGCCCAGTACTTCCCTGCTGAACTGGACACACCTTGGTTAGAATCTTTTCTCTCTTCAGGTACTAGCCCAGAGACCCTCCATATCCCTTGCATTTTTTTTCTCATCCAACAAAGCTGCTGTCAGTGCACTTCACATATTCCCAAAGTGTTTTCTATTTAGGAGATTCAGTTCCCCATGTTTTCTTTAGCCAATTCTAGCACCGTTCACTGAGTTGAAATGGGGAATGGGTGGACAATGTCTCAATAGGAGGGACTGGCTACATGTTGCTTCGATATCTTTGATACCTCAGATCATTTGATAACTAAAGTTTGTGCTTCAAATTAATTTTTAGTACATTGTGCATTGTGCCGTCCTTCCCTTTCTGCTTTTTCATTGGAAACCACTCTCCCTCTTGGCTTTCCCTCACTTCCGATGCACTGTGGTCCCAGGGAAAATGATTATGGAAGGATAGCACACTGTGAGCCACTGGTGATTTACCCAAAATCCTCCTTCCGCCCGCATCGCTCCCAGTATCCTCTGTCTCCAGCAGCTAACTCCCCCATTTTACCTGTTTAAAAGGCTGACGGTTCATGGCGTTTTCTTCAAGATCTTTGACACGTTAATTCTGCAGTTTTTCCTAGGGCACCTATTGTTCTTAACCCTTCCACTATTCTTTCTACGATACCCCGTCCGCCTGTTATTTCTCTGTTATTGACCTTGCTAACGCTTATTTTTTGTATTCCTTTACCCTCCGACTCTCAATTCTGGTTTGCTTTTACTTTCTAAAACCCGTTGGACATGGACCGTTATGCCTCAGGGATATACTGAAACCCCTTGGTATTTGGACAAGCTCTTGCTCAAAATTTAAAAGGCTTTTGGCCGAAAAAGACAGTGTATTGATACAGTATGTGGAATGTTGTGAGTACTACGGAAGAGATTGTGCACGGATACTCAGCAATTATTTTTTTTTTAGCAGAAAATGGTCACACAGTTTCTAAAGCAAAACTGCAGTTAATTCAAACAACTGTGAAATATTCAGGTCATGACATTTCTTGTGAAACAAGAGCTCTCTCTCTCTCTAGCGATTTTATAAACACCATTCAAAATCTTCCTAGACCTGTTCAAAGCAACAGGTTGTGTCTGTATTAGGCATTGTAGGATACTGCTGGAAATGGATTTTAAACTTCACTGAACGAGCACAGCCTTTGCAAACTTTAGCGATCACCTGATCTCCCCATTCTGGTCAGGTGGCATGCAATAATCACGCTGAGAAGGCTCTATGTGACTTAAAAAAACAAAAACAAGAAGAGTGCCCTACTGTTTTGCGCATGCGTTGGGATTATTGATATGTCGTCCATTCACTCTGTTGTGTGACGAAAAGGGGGGATATATGAATGCAGTTCTTACACAACTCCATGGAGAGAAAAAACAAAGGCTTAGCCTATTTTTCGAAAAAAGTGGATCCAGTGGCTACGGGACTTCCAACCTGTCTCAGAGCTGAAGCAGCCACAGCAGAGGCCGTGCTAGCCAATACGATATAGTGCTGATGAGCCCCTATGGTAAAAGTGCCTCACACGTACACTCCATTTTAGTACGGCCTAAAACCTCACATCTCACTACTGCTAGGGCAATACACTATCAAAATGTACTCTCTCGTTGTCAAATGTTCAAATAAAGGTGCTCCACCAAATCCAGCTACTTTTCACCAACTGTCATGATGGAAATAACTAAGGTTATAAAACCTAGACCAGACCTACAGGAAACAACCAGATTTCTTCAAGTTTAAGCGCAGGCAGTGAGTTGATAGCTCTCACCGAGCTTGTCAGTTGTCAGAGGAAAATTGTAACTATCTATACTGTTTCTAGATATGCTTTTGAGTCTGCCATGATCATGGGGCATTATGGAAACTCAGGGATTCAAGACCAGTACTGGCAAGCCCATTTAGCATAAAAACTAAAAGAATCCTCTTAGAGGCCATAACGAAACCATCAAAGCTAGCGATCGTTAAATATCAAGCTCACACGGAAAACAGGATTCTGTCAGCAAAGGAAATGAATTAGCTGAACATTTTTCTAAGCGGGCTGTATAATAAACACCAAGCTCTTTATTCCAACAGGAGAAATGACCAGGACACTGATAATCAAATTATTTCTTTCCAGAGTGCAGCCACGGACACAGAAAGAAAATTGGTCAAAGAAGGGTTCCTCTCTGATGGAGTTTGGACCCATAAGCAAACTAATAAACCTTTCCTTCCTAAAGCTTCTTTCCAGGTATGGAAAAAATGCCCATGGCTTAGACCATGCTGGAAAAGACGCCATGGTTCAAGATGTTGGAAAACATTGGGAAGCTGTAGGTTTCTCTACATATGAAGAGCAGTTCTGCAGGTGCGTGCATTATATCAAAAGTTTAATGTAGGAAAAGGCACCCAGGTAAGTCCTACATACACCAACCCAATGGGTCCATTCAAACACTTCAAATGGACTTCATCAATTAACACCATCAAGGGTACGATACTGTTTAGTAACTGTTGATGTGTTCCCCAATGGGTGGAGCTTTCCCTTCAAACATCGAGATCAAACCTGTGGCAAAAGCTTTGATAAAGGAAATCATTCCAAGATGGGGCATACACGCAGAAATTACAAACTGATAATGGCACACATGTGAACCACTGGCTCCAGATTAATGTGCATCATTTTTGCAAATCCACCCCAGAGTGGAGGTATTGTGGACGATGCAATGGTACCTTGAAATCTAAATTGAGCTAAAATCTGTGAGCAAACAATTTAACTTGGCCTGATGCTCTGCCTCTGGCCTTGATGGGATTAAAGGGGAAGAACACATCGGAGTTAGGGCTGTAGCCATTCGAAATTCTGACGGAGGCCCATGCCAGTCGGCATGGTCACTAGGTAACATTGTACTGCATACTGTGGACAATGATCTTCTTTCCAGTCTTACGGGACTCGAGCTTCTCTGAAGGAAGTCCGAGCAGGTGAATCAGGCCTGGAGAACTAGTCCTCCATCAAAGGACTCCCGATTCCATTAGGAACCTGGATTCTGGCTAGAGATACTCGAAGGAAGCATTATCACCGTGGAGGACCGTTCCAAGTTCTGCTGTAGACACCACATGCTGTTAAAGTTGAGGGACTGCCTGCTTAGATTCACATCTCCCATCAATAACATTTGCTCAGACTACTTTAAACTAGACGTGGCACTAGACAAGGATCCGTTGTCACCGCTGTTTTTGCGTTGCCATTGAACCACTGGCAATACATTTGAAATACTGATCAGATAGGGATTAGCAGAGAAGGACTGGAACAGAAAATCTCATTATATGCAGATGACATGGTACTGTATATTATCGGACCAGAAAATTCTGTACCTGCAGTCTTAGCAGCACTCACAGAATTTCAAAAAGCTCTCTGGTCTCAGAATTAATCTGAATAAAAGTGTACTCTTTCCGGTGAATTCTCAAGCATATAATATTAGATTAGACACTCTACCTTATCATTGCAGAACAGTTTAAATACCTCGGGGTAAACATCAAAAGTAAACATAAAGTTCTATATCAACAAAATTTCATCGTCTGCATGGAAAAAATTAAACAAGACTTGCATAGATGGTCAACCCTTCATTCACACTAGCTGGAAGAATTAACACTGTTAAGATGAATATTCTTCCTAAGCTCCTTTTTTATTTCAAACATCCCAATATACATTAATAAATCATTCTTTAAGCAATTAGATTCAACAATAACCTCATTTATTTGGAATTCTAACATCACGCATCAAAGCGACCTACAAGACAAAAGGCAGAAGCGGCATGCTCTACCTAACTTCCAGTTTATTACTGGCGGTAAATATACAAGCGATAAGAACCTGGACACAAATAGAAGAACATACACAGGCATGGACCGCATGAAGTAAAATCCTGCAGTACTTCTTTGTATTCCCTGCTCTGCTCCAATAAACACACGTATCGAATACACTAATAACCCAATTGTGCTTCACTCACTTAGAATCTGGAACCAATGTAGAAAGCATTTTAAGACGGAGAAGCTTCTTTCTGTGGCACCCTGCAAAGAAACCACTCTTTTCAACCTTCACAAACATAGGCAGTTTTAATATCTGGAAAAATTTGGAATTAACTTGCTTAGAGATCTTTATATAGACAACGTCTTTGCATCCTATAAACAATTACATTCCAAATTTAACATTCCACACAAATTTCTTTCACTATCTTCAAATCAGGAACTTTGTTAAACAGAACCTTCCAGATTTTCCTCATCTTGCACCTCATCCACGCTGGAAAAAAAATTACAAATTTTGAGGAATTAGACTCCATCTCTACAATATATAAAATCATTTTACAATCCCTTCCTTCAAAGATCCAAGAGGACACTGGGAAAATGATCTCTCAATTAATATATCAGAAAAGGAGTGAAATAGCAATGCAGAGAATTCACTCAAGCTCCATATGCATAGAAGATACAATTATACAACTCAAAATTATATATGAGCACATCTGTCTCGACTAAAACTCTCAAAATGTTTCCAGGGCATGATCCAACCCTGACGTTGCACAAGCTCCCAGCCTCACTGGGTCACATGTTCTGGGCCTGCACCAAATTAACATCATTCTGGACAAAATTTTTAATTACCTCTCAGACAGCCTTGGACTCACAATCCCTCTAACCCATTAACAGCTGTGTTTGGTGTTCTTCCAGAGGTCTAAAGTGGAGAAGGACAAACAAATTGTGATTGCATTACTACACTGTTGGCATGGAGACTCATTCTGATAAACTGGAAGAACCCAACTCTCTCTCTTTTAAGTCAGTGGGAAACGATGTATTTATATTATTTAAAATTGGAAAAAAATCAAATACTCAGTTAGAGGATCTGTACAGACTTTTTTGAAAACTATGGCAGGATCTAATCAGTAATATTTTAAAATAAGTTTATAAAGCACAGAGAATTTATTAATTTAGGTATTTGTACAAGCCTAAATTTTACACGTTTGGCTTGCTCTCTCTCTAAGGGTGGGGATCGATCTGTTCTTAACTCAATTTTTTTTGTAAAAACTTGATTGCTATGTATTGATTGTAATAAAATGAATAAATTAAAAAAAAAAAAGATTCACATCTCATTGCAAAAGATGGCACCCTTGATTGTGGTCCTACTTATGTCTTTCCATCCCTTGTGGACTGCTCTGGTCACCTTGACTTTTCCTTTCGGAATCACCACATCAGTTCAGGTGGATTTCTGTTCTATTATGGACTGTGGGACTGATCGACAAATCCAGTGGAACTGGTCTGACAAATGTGTGAGTAAGTTATAGGGGACGGCTACTGTCAAAATCGCAATTAGAGCATCAATCATAATGATTAATGACTTTCTAAGCCCCGCCCCTCTGACGTCACACGGAAGTGCCGCCCGCTGAGCTAAGACCGGAAGTCCGCCCGTCGCCTCCTGATGGCGTCACGCGAATTCCCCGCCCTCCGGACTCTCTCCGCCCGTTGGCGCCGCCCCGGCGTCGGATGTGCAGCTTCGTCCGCCCGCTACCTCCTTAGACCCTCCCTTGGCCCCTGATTGGTTCCATAAACTGTCAATGGTCTGTGTGAGGAGGCCTGACGCTGTTTCACCGGGATTGACCTGCGGGCGAAATAAACTATCAACGGCCGTCTGGCGGATGCTGACGCTGAGTTTGAACCCTCGCCCCCATCTCCCGAAAGACAAGCCGGGCATGTTCCAGCCTTTACCTCGACAAGCTCGGGCAGCCCGAGGCCTGTCCTGAAAAGCTCCAGACATGCCGGGGCTGCCTCGGCCCCTGCCCTTTCTCTGGCAAAGCCCAGACAGGCCTGGCCTGTCCTGACGCTCAGACCAGCCTAAAGTCTCCCCAGCACCGACCGAGGATGATGGCGGCCTCCCCACACGACCTGTCCCCCAGACTTCCCAGTCCCCACATACTTACCGCCAGTTCTGAAAGGCCATATAAAAAGCTAAGCATTTTGTTTTATCTCGATTTTAAGACATGAAAATATCTCATCTTGGCTTCAAAGCTGCTTTTTCCAGCTCACACACACAGATAATAAACTGTCAGATCAAAGACACGGTCTGAGTCAGGCGCAACGCAACCATAAGGCCCCACACCTTCCCGGTCCCCACACCTCCCAGTCCCCACACTTCCCCTCCCAAAAGCCAAAAAAACTAAGCTTTTTTGTTCTCTCCCGTTTTTAAAAGATGAGCACACTATTAAAAACCCTTCTCATCTTTGCTTTACCCTTTTGGTCCATCCTTTTCCATCTAGAAATTCCTCAAAACCAAAATCGGGTTCCCAGTGACAGACTCTGCAGAAAAAACATTCTTAGAAATGGGGGGTTTTTCTAAAAAAGAAATCAAAACCCCCCACGACCCCCTTGCAAGAAAGGGCCGGGATTTCTGTCTCTCTCTCTCTTTCTCTCTCCCCAGGGCGGAACGGGCTGAGACACCCCCCTGTTTCGGCGGGGGCCCGGTCCCCTTTCCCCTAGTTGTGTGTTTAAAAAACCAATTCCCCAGGGAATGAGCCCTTTTGAGATCCCCCCGGCTTGCCCAATGGCGGGCTGTAAACTCCCCTACCCCCGCCCCGTCAGGGGGCCCCGGGGGCCGCCCCCAGACCCCCCCGTTTTAACCCGGATGGATTTTTTAAAGGTTTAAAAGGGATTTTTTAAAGATTAGCTTGAAAAAGTTTGAGATAACAGCTATTTCCCAGCCCTTTAAAAATCACACCTAGTTAAATAATATGCAGAAATTTTTCCCCTTTTTTAAAAATAGCGTTTGGGGGCGCCCTAGCCTGGACTGATTGGTAGCGCCCCAAAAATTTCCAATATACAAACTTAACCTTGGGACCCTCTCCTTTGGGAGAATATTCAGGAGTGGCTTTAAAGCCCCCGGGCGGTGGTCGTAACTCTGACCTAAAAAAAGTTTTCCCTGAACTTCTTGCAAAAGGGCCCAAAGTTTTAAGAAATGCCTACTTTTTAAAACGGCCTCTCTCTGTAGGACCCCCGGGGTTTTTTAAAAGGTTTTGAGATAACAAAACATTTTTGTTTTTAAAAAACTCTCATTTGGACACCCGGTTAGAGACAGACCCCAGGGAAATTTAGCGGGTTTTTTCCATTCATTCTTTTTGCTAAATTTAATTATTTTAATACAGAAAAATCCCCAAAACCCGGGGTTGGATTTTGGGCCCCTTTTGAGTAATATAATAAGTTTTTTTTAAAAGAAACCCCCACCCAAAGAGACAGATTCCACGTGTTTTTTTGGGTTTGCAGCGGTCAGTAAATAAAATTTTTTTTTTATTTTTTTTTTTTTGCTCAGCTCATTTCTATCACCTAAACCTTTTGACAAAAAACCTCCAAAAATACCTTGTGCATTTAAGCGGGGTTTATAAGAAAGAAAGGTTTTCTATCTTACCCCAGTTTTGTACATGCATGAAAAAGCATTTTACTGTTACACTAGCACAAAATTTGATTTTTTTCTGTCTACTCAAAAAAAAAAAACTGAAATTATTTCTATTAACACAGATGATAATTAGAAATCTTTTTTACTTTTTTTAATTAAAATTTAAAAAACAAAAAAGGGCCCAATTATGATTTTTTTTGTCATAAAAGGGGGCCCTAGGGTGACATTTTTCCCCCAAACTCTTATTATGTAACCCCTTAAAAACATATTCTTACCAAAATAGTTCACCCTTTCCCCAAATTTCCCCTGTAATTTGGGGAAATTAGACAGAGCTCCATGACAGGCAAGAGATTATGGGTCAAATCCCAAGTGTCAAAAAAATAAAAAAAAAGTGTGAACCCCGGAAATTCTAGGGCGGATGGATTTTTTTAAAGTTAAGGGATTTTTAAAGATTAGCTTGTAAAGCAGGATAACTCTAGTTCAGCCCTTTAAAAATCACCCCCTAGTTAAATAATAGGCAGTAGTTCCTTTTAAACCCAAGTTTGGGACGTCTAACAAATCTAGCCTGGGCTGTATAAAATTATGATACTTAAATAATTTGTATAAAATCGATCAAAAAACAAGCCCTTTTCAAACCCTCCCCCCACATTTTTAAATACAGGTATCTTCAGCTGACCCAAAGGAAACATCTTTGTGGGAAAAAAGGCAGTCTCATGGCCCCAGGGGGGGGCTGAGGGTTTTCCAGCGGGGCCCCCGTTTCCCATTTCCCGCAAAAATCAGGTTTCTCGGTGACGGACTCTGCAGAAAAAAACATTTTTAAAAATAAGCTATTTCCCAGAGAAAAAGCCCAAAACGGCAGACCCTGTAAATTTTTTAGATCTCCGTCATATGGACCTTACAGAGTAAAGTTTAAAGAGAATTTTTTTGCGGTCTCCCATTACAAGATCCATAACACCCGGGAAGTTGGACAATGAAGTGTAGGCCCTTTAGTTGGGTTGGGGGAATCATGGGGTTAGCCCCCGGGGGCCATATTCTAAGATATCTTTTTTAATCTATTTAGTTAGCATGTCAGCATGTTTTTTTTTAAAAAGGGGGGTATTTTTCCCCTGACCAGGGACTTCTTGTAAAAAGGTTAAAATAAAATAGACACCCGAGATATTTTGTCAGCCCTTGCATTCTAATTTTTTAAAGCTCTTTTCAAACTATTGTTCATTTAAAAGCCAAATGCCCACCAATAAATTTTGTTTATAACTAAATTAAAAAAACCCTTTTTATAAATAGACCCCGGGCAAGAAAATAAACCCCTAATTGATATCATTAAATGACCCCGGATTTTTTTATTCAGATTTAATATTAATATTTCCCTTTTTTAGTTGTATTTAAAATAACTCTTTAAGACAAAATTCAGACTTTTCCCCGGACTCCATGTCAAAAGGCTTATTATTTTTTTTCAAATTTTTTTGGATACTTTCCACGGCATTTTTTCAAATTTAATCCTCCATTTTTTCATGTGGTTATTTACTTTATTTTTTAAATTTTTTGGCCCCAATGTCCTTATCAGTCTAGTTCATATTCTAAACTCCAATATTTAATGTTCTTCCGGGAATCAGGGGGGAACAAAAACCTGACTTTTAGTCCCAGATAAAATTCAAAGCAATCCCCCGGCTCATGTTAACCCAGCCCCCTTCCCTTAGATGTTCAATAATTTTTTCCCCCAACTCTTTGCCATCCTGTGGAACTGCCTACATAGATGACCTTTTTAGCTGATAATATCCCCCAAGAACACTTAGGTTCTGTTGTAGTGTCAATGGGGTTGGTGTGATCCGGTTTTGGGGGAATTTTTTTTAATCTCCTCTGTCCTTAGTTTTTTTGTACATTTTGGTTTGTACTGCCTTATCTTTGTGATGGGGCGAGTCAATGTTTCTTTTTGGAAAAATTTTGGGGCTAATAACTCTCCCCTAAACTATGACCCCCTGTGCAAACCCTGGTCCTTGGATTTAAATTAAAAAGAAGATTGCAGACACTTTTTTTGGCTCTTGGGAACCCACCCCGTTCAAACTTCGTCCCTCGCCCCTAAGTACCCAAAACCAAGAGTTTTTTTCAAAAACAGATAGGAAAAGCATTTTTTTCAAAAACCCGCCGTCCTATGTCCCCCTGGCCCACCAAAAAGAAAGAAATAAAACCACATATTTTTGTAAAATAACCCCTTGTGCAAACGCCTATAATAGATAAAATTAACTTTCAAAAAACATTTTCCATCCTGATTGCCCCAAACTTGTCCAAAGCCTAATATAAAACCCTGCAGTGTATAGGCCCTATAACCCCCCTAAAACCCCGTTCTTATTTTCAGGGCCCTCATAACGTTTGTAAAATGGAAGGCTATTCCAAACATTCACAGAATTTCAAAAAGCTGTATTATAAAAAGACCCTGGTACCGTTTTTATAACCTGTTGATGAAAATGCTGATTTAAAAAAAAGCCTGAACAAGATAACTTTTTTCTAATCATCATATAAAATGCTTAAATAAAAAAAAGAGAGACTAAATACAATTTATTAAAAAAAAAGCGGAACACGGGGGCCCTGAATAAAAAAGGGGGAATCAAACAGCGGAAATCCCTTAGAGTGTTTTCCCAATAAAACCCTACACAGTGGGCTCTCAAACGGGGGGTTTTGACCACGCTAAAAAGGAGAAGTAAAAAAAAGGGGGACTTCGAAGATGTAAAAAAAAAGAAAACAAAATCGAAAATATGAAAAATACATCTATTGAACCCAAAACAAATGAACTTAAACTCCTTTCTTTTACAAAAAAATAAATAAAAAGATAATATGGGGTAAAAGTTAAGTAGGTATCATAGCGTGTAAATTGGGGGAATAAAATGATTTATTTATGTATTTATTTTTTTCATGATTAGCGGGCCCAAAAGAACTGGCCATTTGAAAAAATAATGGAAATTTGTTTTTCCCCCAGAATCTAATAAAACCGGGCCCGGCGAAAACATATAGGGTAGAAGATATCAGATGTCCCCGGTTCCTTTAGGGACTTTATACTGGTATTCTCATTTTAAAAAGGGGTACAGAAATTAAGGTTCTATGCCCATTTTGGGGTGGGGGGTCAGAAAAAGGGACTTTTAAAAAACTTCCAAGAACTCTTTGGGGGAAAAAAAGGCTTTTCTTATAGCGTTTTAAAATCGGACCTTTTCAAAAAATGCTTTTTTGGCGCTTTATTTTTTAAGATGCTTAAATTTTTTATGTAAAAGCAACCAGTTGTTTTACTTGAGTACTGAACATGTATTTTTTTTCACTAACGGGTTTAATTCTTCCCTTAAAAAATTTCCGAATATCGATCATTGGTTTAAGAAAAAAGTAAAAGGGTCTCTATTTTTTTTTGAGCCCATACAAGCGTGCTGGGGTTGGCTCCCATTTTGAGGACTAGCGATTTTAAACTGCTGATTTTAAAAACATGATTTTTTGTTGATGAACTTTGGGGGGGTGCAAAAAAAGGGGTTCTTACATCCCTTCCTCTAGTTAAAAACCCGCACCTTCACTATGGCCTCCTGGGCATTTTTTATAAAAACTCCGTTTAAAGCACAAGTGTATTTACAAAAGTTTTCCTTTGTCAAAACCCCCTAGGTATTTGAAACAGGCTCAGCCAAAAACTAAAACCGCCCAGAAAATCCAAAAACACGGAAATCTTTTCTCTCTTGTGCTGATTTGGCGTTCTTTTTAAAAAAAACTTCATTATATTATACTTACAAAAAGAGTAACCTAAAATGTTAATTTTTTTAAGGGGCCCCGGGAAGTATGGGCGGCATCTGGCCTTGTTCATTAGCCTGGGTGCAAAAAAACCTTTTAAACCGAGGCCATGGAAGGAATAGAAAAGGGTTTACAGGCAAAAAGTGTTAAAAGAGACACAAAGGGGTTTGTAGCCGAGACTGCTTTCCCTTATTTGCGTGATAAAAACAAAGTTAAGGTTTGTACAACCTAATCCCCAACAAATTCCTGAACTAGCAAGGGAGGGCTCTCCGAGGTCACCCAAACGGGGGTGGGTGCTTTCAGCCAAGGGGGGCTCCCGTTGTTTGAAAAGAACTTTTGGGGTCCTTCCCCGATGGGGTTTGCAAAGCCTGACTTTATTTCTGTGTGTAAAAGAGAGCAGTGCTGCTTTTCGGGGTCGTGAAAAGCTGACAGGGTCTGCAGCGGTCTTTCTCTCTGGGGAAAACAGCTTCCATTCTAAAAATGTTTTTACTGCAGGAGTCCGTCCAGAAACCTGATTTAGCTGGAAATTTTGAAATCGGCCTCTGGAACCATCAACCCCTCCCCCGAGCCATGCAGGCCGCTTGCTTCCCCAAGATGTTTCCTTAGGGTCAGCTTTAAGATACCTGTATTTAAAATGTGGGGTGAGTTTGAATAGAAAAAGGGGCTTTTTTTAAAATCGATTTTTATACAAAAATTTTATTAAGTATCATAATTACAAATTATACAGCCCAGGCTAGATTTTTTTAAAAGTCTCAAAACGTGATTTAAAAGGGGAAAACTCATATTATTTTTAAATTTTGGTGTGATTTTTAAAAGGGGGCTAGCAGTTATCTCAAACTTTACAAGCTAATCTTTAAAAAAAACCCCCTTTAAATTTAAAAAATCCCTCCGTCATAGACAGAGGGGCTCGGGTCTCGGGGCCCACTGGCTTAGGGGGGGAGGGGGGGTTTTCAGACAGCCATTGACAAGCGGGGCTACGCGGGGCTCATCCACGGGAATGGGTTTTAAACCAAAAACTTTTTGGGCGCTGCGGCTGCAGCAGGGGGCTGTCTCAGCCTTTTCTAAGCTCTGAGGGGAGAGAGAGAGGGAAGGCACACAGGCCTGTTTCAAGGGGGGCTGTAAAGGGGGGGTTTATTTCTTTTGAAAAACCCGGCTCCATTGCTAAAAATGTTTTTACTGCAGAGTCTGTCACTGGGAACCTGATTGAAATTGGTTGAGGAATTTCTCGAGATGGAAAGGATGGACCTGTAAGTGATAAAGCAAAAGATGAGATAAAATATTTTAATGGTGTTCATCTTAAAATCGTAGATAGAACAAAATGCTTAGCTTTTTTTGGCTTTGGCAGGGAAGTGTGGGGGGCTGGGAGGTGTGGGGACGGGAAGTGTGGGGGCCTATGGTTAAATGCGGCCTTTACTCAGACCCCTGTCTTTTATCCCGACAGGTTTTATCTTTTGTGTGAGCTGGAAAAAAGCGGGTTTTTTTAAACCAAGATGAGATATTTTCATGTCTTAAAATCGTAAAATAGAACAAAATTTTAACTTTTTTATGGCCTTTCCCAAATTTTGGGGGTAAGGGATGGGGGGGCTGGGAAATCTTGGGGGGGGCAGGTCAGTGTGGGGGGGCCATCCATCATTTGGGGGGGTTTCTGGGGGAACTTTAGGCTGGTCCCGAGCCGGTCCCGACAGGGCCCCGGGCCTGTTTGGGGTTTGCCAGAGAAAGGGGGGGGGCGAGGCAGCCCCCCGGCATGTCCGAGCTGTTCCGGGCAGGCCTGGGGGATGCCTGAGCTTTTGAGGGAAAAGGGTATAACATGCCGGGCTTGTCTTTGGAGGGGGGTGGCCCCGGGGTTTAAACAGCGGTCAGACATCCGTCCCCACCGGAACCCCTTGACAGTTTATTTACGCCCGGCAGGTGCAATCCGGTTGACAGTTTATGGAACCAATCAGGGGGGGGAGGGGGTTAAAAAGGGGTGGGGGGGGCGGGGGAAGGGCCCTTTCACCAATCCGGGGCCCCGGGGGGGCGCCAATGGGGCGGGGGAGAGGGTCACGTGGAGGCGGGGGAAATTCCCCATGTGCGTCATCAGGAGGCGGCCGGGGGACTTCGGTCCCTTTCGTCCCCGGGGGGCGGCACTTCCGGGGTGATGTCAGAGGGGGGGGGCTTAAACCCCATTAATCATTATGATTAACCCCGCTCCCAATTGCGATTTTGACGGGTTTCCCCCCGCCTATAACAACTTGTAGGTAACTGTTACAAACTCTGGATTGGAAATAACTGTGACATGTGGGACTGGGTTTTGGCTAATACTGGAACTGTTGACTGGGGTTTATCCCCTTTAAAACCCAAGTATGGTCCAAAATATCGTTTTTTTATTATAAAAAGGGCCATACCCCTCATGAATGTCTTTTAATACCATTGTAACACTTTGATCATTACTCCGAAGAACCCTTCTTTACATGATTCAGGAACCTATATTTTGGGGGGATGTGTATCTGGAATAGATCCTCTAGGGGGATTTCAAATTAAGGTTGAGCCCTGTTACCCAACACCTCCCACCCCCCACACACACACCCCTCTCTCCTACCCCCCGTCCAGACCCGCCCCCGTCAAGGTCATGAATATTTTCCCCCTCTTCTTCCCCCTTTTTTGATTGAAATTGGGTTGGGGTCCCGAACCCTTGGGTGCAATGGGTATGATATTCGGTAACAAGTGAATCAAAAACTGATTCTATGCATGTGCTTTAAGGGTAGGCCACATTTGGGCCCCTGTCCCTTTTCCTCTTTTCCCAACATATCTGATCCTACTGGCCTTCCTTGCCTACTTGCCCTTTTTTTCTCTTCCTCTATTCCCAAAGGAACTCTAATTGCATTTTCACTTTCCCTTCTTTTTTTCCCCCCACTCTTCCCCGGGGCTCCCCGATTTTCCCGCCTGATGAAGGTATTTATACCTGTTTTTTGAAACCTCACTTCCCTCGTGGCACAAATTTTTGGAAAAATCCCCATCCTCTTTTTTGTTTCCAAACTTTTCCAAAATTTAAATTTTTCCTCTTTAGCTTCCCAAAATTTTCAATTTTTTTGATTACTGAAAACATGTTTTATATTCTAGTTTCTTCAAAATAGCCACCCTTTGCTCTGATTACTGCTTTTTCACCTCTTGGGATTCTCTCGATGAGCTTCAACAGGTGGTCACCTGAAATGGTTTTCCAACAAATCTTGAAGGGGGTCCCCGAGGGTTTTGCACTTGTTGGCCCCCTTTCCTTCACTCTGTATTTTTGGGGAAAAAACTAGAAAATAAAACATATTTTCAAAACCCCACTTTTTTTTTAAGTACATAATTTCCCATGTGCCAAATTTATAGTTTTTTCCTTCGGGGAGAATCTACCATGGAAAAAAAAAGAAAACACTTGAAGGGAAAATGTGTCAAACTTTTGGGCCCGTACTGTATTTTATATATATATATATATATATATATATATATATATATATATATATATATATATATATATATACATACATACATACATTGTCATATATACACACACAATATACTATAGGGGGGCCAAACAGGCAAATACTTTATTTGTGAAATATATTAAAAGTCGTGAAAAAGAAAAAAAAGTCAAAACTTGGAAAAATAAAGTCAGTGTGGTATACATACAGTTAAAAATTTTCTAGATATATCAAGTTAAGGGTGGAATATATAAAGTCAAAAAATAATTATAAAGTCAAACGTCAGAATATATAAAGCGCTGACTTTTATATTCCCCACTTTACAAAGTGAAATTTTTTTTTATTCGTCATCACGCTCACAGGTTATGTATCGTGGCGTCCCCCGCGTGGTTTTTCTGTATCTGATCGCGGAAAAACGGCTGTACTTTTAGGAGTCTGCCCCCTTTTTGCATTTATTCCATTGTTTGTTGACTTTGTGTGCGTCTGTTTGATGTATGTCCCCCTTTGCTTTTATTTCAATAGAAATAATTTTCTGCAAGTAATGGTAAAAGCTCGTAGCGTTGTTTTACTAACAAGTTCAGACAACCCTTTATGTCAAAGTGTGTTCAGTTTAACGTTCAAAATTGTATAAGTACATTCAGAAATGTTGCTTCTTTATCTATACTAATAAAAAGGCAAAGCCCTCACTCACTCACTCACTGACTCACTCACTCACTCACTCACTCACTCATCACTAATTCTCCAACTTCCGTGTGGGTGGAAGGCTGAAATTTGGCAGGTTCATTCCTTACAGCTTCCTTACAAAGTTGGGCAGGTTTTATATCGAAATTCTCGTGTAATGGTCATAACTGGAAGCAGTTTTCTCCATTTACTGTATGTGAGATGAGCTTCAACGCCATGGGGGCGGGTTTCGTGTGACATCATCCGCCTCCCGTAACCCACGCGGTACATTAGAAAACCAGGAAGACCTCAAAAGCGCTGAAGAAAACATGCATTATATAATTGAGAAGGCAGCGAAACAATAAGAAGCGGCGAGTGGCATATACAACCATGTTCAGGTTCTGCTACTTGGAACAAAGCCGATGTAAACCTACACTTTAAATTAAGTTCATAGACAGGCTGCAGGCGTTTGTAATTTAGTGCCTGCCCATATAAGGCCGTCCGTCAGCGGCAATCAATAGCAAACTCCCACTAAATATTCACGGGTTAAGGACTGTGCTTATGGAGGAAGATGAGATGGTCAGGGTGGTGTTTGACACAAACTCAAGCGAAACTGCGAGAGAAAGTTTTAAGTGCCAGGACTAAGGTAACATTAAATACAGCCATGGACATAGCAGAGGGTGGCACCAGCACAGCTGGGAACAGCCGATGCAAATGCCGAGTGGCTCACGTGAACTGGCCTGGTGCAGCGATAAAAGCAACAGTTCAAAGGGTGAACAAAACCGAATTACACAATTGAAAGGCAGTAAAAATATAGGCGTCTGATACATACAAGCATATTCATAAATCCCAAAAAAAAGCACCACGTTGGAAAAAGTCAGTATCCGCTAAAGGAAGACAGTGTAAAAAAACCCGTGCATGCAGTGTGTCAGGTCTCAGATAAAAGAAGAGCAGCTGTTTATTGATGCAGTAAAGCGAATCGATGAATGAAACCTTCATTTTTACAGGACAAACAAAAATTAACTTGACACAACACACCCTACAAATCAACCTGATTGAAAAATAATAATAATCAAACCCCTTTGGAGCAACACTCAGTAACACTCACAAAACAAATATTATTGACGTCATATTCGTTTTTTTTAAAATGTTCCTTTTCTTTTCTGTTTTTTTTAACACACTACTTCCCCGCTCGATCGGCGGGTATATTATTATTATATTATATATATATATATATATATATTTTATATATATATTTTTTATATATATATCCCCTCTACATATGAATAATGGATCTTTATTAAAATATTTTTTTTGGTAAAGCCCTCAGTGTATTCATTGATGAGCGGTAAAAGAAAGGGGGGGGAGGATGATTTAAAAGGGGCATACGGGCTGTGGTGGCGTCAACTCTATCTTTAGCGATCACTTTTGAAAAATATATCTTTCAAGTTCTTTTCCATATGTGCAAACTAAAAGGGCGGGCCACACCCGGGCCGGGGGGAAATTATATGGGCCCGGATCATTTTATATACTGTTTATTTTTTTAAAGCCGGGGTTTGGGCTTAACCTCTGATCCCATAATGCAGCGCTTCGCTGCCTTCGGGCTTCGAGTTAATCGGGTTTCAAACTAGCCCACCCGATCTGAAAAAAAATTTGATTCTGAAAAAAAAACCTTTAAAAACGATGGGAGGCTGGTAATTTTACTAAACCCCGTGTGTCTCTTTTGTGGAGCTAATGTGGCTGTAATTACAGAATTTTCTAAAAACATATAAAACAAAACATCAGGGTAACCCGAAAGCAATTCAGAAATCGAAAACACATAATTAAATAAGAATCGCACTTCAGCGGACGTTTTTACCCCTGCACAATCACAAAATTTCAAGTAAACTCTTTTATGGGGGAAAACAAATGCCCCGTGCCTTCCCCTTTCCCTGTTTTGTTAAACCAATCGTCACTACGGTGTTCCCAAATCGCCTTTTGATAAACTGGCGCCTCGCACTAGTTTTTCGGGCTTTGGTGACTTTGAAGAACAAAAGTCCGTCCAAACGGCGAACCTTGTGCTGTTTGGTGCAAAAACTGTGAGAAGCTCTTCTCGTGATAAAAACAACAAAACAGCCACAGGGTGTCACTGAAAGGCACCTGTCCATCCTGAGTCTCCCAACCGAACCTCACAAAAAAGGAACTTTTGGGCCAAAAGATCCCGGGTCCCGCTCCCAAAAAACATATGAGCAAGACAACTGAATGATTTGATTTTTTTGCTGAAAGGAAAACATTTTTTTTATATTTCTAGGTTTTGTTTCAGCATGTTCATTTGAATTTTTCATTTTGACAGGATATATTTTTTTATGGAGGAAAATCTTTTGGATATTTAAAAACTAAGTTTATTTTTTTATAAAATTACATAAGAGTAAAGAAATGTGAATGTTTGCTTTTTTTGTTTTTCTTTTTTCTACGATAATTTAGACAGGATAAATTTTTTTTTTGGGGAACAAAAAAATTTTTAAGTTTTTAAAGGGTTTGGGTTATTTATTCAGAATAATATTCCTTTTTTTTACCATTCCTAAAAAAAAGAAAAAAAAATTTTCTTTTTTTTGAATTAAAAATTAAGAAATTCCTTTTTATTTAAAAAGGGTTTTAAAAA
>NW_024385886.1:0-17240 GCF_016835505.1 Polypterus senegalus
CATAAGATGTCACATTATTGATGCTACAGATTCAATCTAACAGAGCTTGAGAGGATCTGCCAGGAAGAATGGAATAAACTGCACAAATCCAAGAGGGCTCAAAGCTGTAATGCTACAAAAGGGCCTGTACAAACTACTGAATTAAGGGCTTGGATATTTACATAAATGAGACATTTCAATACTTGACTTTTATAATGTCACAAACTTTTCTGAAAACATCATTTTGCCATTACTTGTTACTGATGGTAGAATAATGGGCAAAAATGCCAAATGTATTCATTTCAAATTGAATCTATAGCACAAAAAGGCAAACAAGGTCTTAATAATTTCAGAATCTGCTGTGTACTGCTTAGAACACATTATAAATGGTAGTATCAAACCTTCTCTCTCTGTAAACAACACTTCAACTTGATAGCAGAACAGGAAGTTTGATTTCAACAATGAAACCTACTACCAGTCCTTTGGACCCTATCCCAACAAAACTAATATATACCTCAATGGCTGTTATGGAAACACCCATTCATGACATTATCAATAGTTTATGATTGACTGGGACAGTTCCTAATATACTAGAAGTGTCAGTTATCAGATTTACTGAGAAAATCAAAGCTAGCCTCATAATGGTGTCTCATAAGAAATGTTTTTCAGCAGCCCAGAAGTTGCACGCTGCAGTGATGATGAAGTGAATCTGTCTTCAGGCAGTGAAATTGAAACAGACAGCGAAATCGAAAGTGATTCTGATGAATCCGAAACACTCGTGTCAATCGCACATGTGTGAATCAGTCTGGAAAGAAAATCACACTACTACAGTATTGCTCCAACTGTGACACTGGATTGTGTATTTCACCGTGCTTCAAGATATACCACGCAACGACACATTTTAACAATATATACGTTAATTAGCATTATTTTTATTATTACTATTCATTATTATTATTATTATTTGTATCATTATTATATTTTCTACACTTCTGATTTTGTACTTTTAATGTTTTGCATGTTTTACAAAAGATCAGATTTAATAAATATGTAATTTTTCAAGTAAAAACATGCAACACTTTTTACATGTTTTTTCAAGAAAAAATGTAAAGATAAGGAGGTTAAAATACTTGATTAAGTAGTTGCAGCACTCATCTCATCACTGGCAAACTACCAAGACTAATTCAGATTCTTTAAGCAGCATATTTTGTTGCAAGTTGATGACCACATGAGTGCATTCATTGCAGGATGCAGTTATGCAAGTACTCTTCCTTACATCAGGTCCATTTGTATTTTTTTAATTGATGGACTGAACATTTTCAAATTTGGTGGTTATTGTTTTACCATTAGAATGCTATTTTCGATATTATTCACAGCCAATCAATGCACTGTAGTTGAACAGATAGGGTCCTGGAGTACCATGATCATATATGGAACACCCTGCCTATACAGAGTCTGCTTTGAAACAGTCACACATGTACAAATGTAAACAGTAACATACAGTATTGTGCATTATGGCTACAGGTCTAAGAGGGCCTGAAGTAAGCTAACACCCACCTAGAGTTTGCTTCTGCTTTCCTGTCTTGTTATTAATGTTGACAGGACAGATTTAATTTCCACAGCAACCTGAAATGGAATAAACAGGTTCCTGCAAATGGTTTTATATATGGATAGATGCGTGTATTGAGTCTTAAAAGAATAATCATTCACAACAAAAAGCAAAATGAATTACAAACAGGACAAATATTAACATAGTATTGCTTCTTTCAAATACATTTTTAAAGAGGCAGATTTTATTGTTTGAAATAGAAGCATATTAAATGTATGCAGCAAACAGTGTTCTTGTCTAGTGTCTAAGATGGATGATTGATACTCCATATTTTAATAATATTTTGGATATCCTGTATTTTAATTATCAGCTTCTGGAAAAGCACAAAGTATAAAACGCCAAAACCCAAGGGAATAGGATGAATTCAAAGAAAAATAGAAGACTTCTAAAGAGTCATGTACATTGAAGTCAAAGCCAATGAGACAGCATGGCCTGTCACACATGGATGATAGTGTAGAGATCAATACAGGTCTCGGCACAAGCCCTGCACAACCTAGCACTTCAATTGTAGAAAGTTCCCATCTGACAAATTCCACATTCAGTGGATGCCAAATGTTCAGATTGGCTTGTCATATTTATGTTGAATATTACAACATAGGGCTCCTTTATTATTTACTCATAAAACATTGGCAATGGACCCTACAGGTTATAAGACACTGTTGTAGCACTGCATAGATGATCACAGAAGTCTGAACATTATAATAATGTAGTGCTGATATGAAATAAAGAAATTAAAGAAGTAAAAAAAAAGAAAAATTAATGAAAGAATATGCAAGTATCTGGGAGATACAAGTCAAGAGATAAAGGATACTCCAATTCATCTAGGTATCTTCTTTCAGAAAAAAGAAACTGGGAAAGTTGTAGAATAAAATAGAGTTCAGGGTCTTAGCTGAATAATGTGAAGCACATTACAACATCTGAGCAGTTGTGATGAGAATGGACCATTCAGCCCAATAAGTTTGCAGGTCCTGTTCTCCTCATGTTGACCCTCCACACTGAACCCTTGGAATAAATGGCATCAGCTGCTGCAGAAAAAAATTACTGTTTGAGAATGTGAATATAAAACACTTTGTAATAAATTCTCAGAATCTGAAGATAGAACAAGAAGAAAAAACGCCAAAAGTATACACCTTATTATAAAAGGAGCCAAGTGTGAAAATGCCTTAAATTCTGCTTTACAGTATTTTGGTAAAATTTTGGGAGACATTATTAAAGAAAAACTGAAAATTGAAACTGCATATTGCTTACTTGGTAAACAGTCCCTGATGGCCTTCAATGTCAAATTTGAGAAATTAATGAAAAGGAAAACGTGTTACTTAACATTTGAAAGACGAGAAACAGCAGGAGATAAGTCTCTCCAGATTTTTCTACTACTGACTAAATGAAAAAGAGCTGCTTTATAATTGTGGAACAACATCTGTGGACAGTGGACATCAGGTATGGACTATTGTTCCCAGCCAGGCTTAGAGTGATTCTTATTGATGATACGAACTTTTACAACTCTCCAGGGCAAGCAGAAGAAGAAACAAAAAGTTTACTTTAGAATTTTTAAAAACATGACTAGTCTCTAGTTAAAATAATACAGACATTGTGTATGAGGTATCTGTACTTAATAATAGACATCAATCTATCATAAGGAAAATATAAGAAAGATCATTGTTAAAGACTAGCACTCCTTTAATACATGTTGTGATTAATAATAACAATACATTTTGTTTACAGCATGTAACATTCCTCAGCTCTTTATGATATTTTTTTATATTATTACCACTAATATATATTTGTTCTTTTATTACAAGCACTAGTACAATCCTTATTAATATTAATAGCATTGCTATCACAAGTATGATTGTGAGTAATATAAGGAACAAGTTGTTTTCAACATAGTTAACATTAAAAATGTGTTAACATGTAGTTATCTCTAATATTACTGAGATCTTTAAGGTATCTTCACATGAAAATGTTTTGCTTTTATTGCTCATATTGTACTCTGATTACTGAGCTACGCCACTGCCCCAAAGGACCAACTGTACTCTACAGCTCACAGACCAAGCTGATTAGAATAAGTGTTTTTTCTGTTACAGATTACTTCATTTCTAACATTTCACAAACTTACAAGTGGTCTGCCTTTTGAAAAATCAGGACATGTGAACCAGATAATTGAATCTATTAATCACACAGCCAGCATCTGTCAGCTTTAATTGTTTTGTAACTAAATTTTCCAATTAGGCTGCTTCACAGAATTGTTAAAAATAAACTGTGATAATATCCATAGTGTTACTTTTTCAGCTTGCCTTTACTAATGCTTTAGGTCTGAAATTTTGATACACATTAAGATTTTATTTGTAAAATATACAGTGTAGGTTAATTAACAAACTGAATAAATGTGCGTATTTTCATTGGTATATACACAATTTAAATGTTAAATGCCTACTTGCCATTTTTTAATAACCATGGCATTGATATCATTTACAACTTACCAGTCTGTAACTGGAGAAGAAGCTTTAAAATTAAGATTAGATCTTAATAGATAAGATGAATGATTTAGTGATGAAGACTAACAAACTATCAGAAAATATGATTATCGAATTAAAAAAGTAAGCTTGTCGTTAATCAGTTCAAGAAGATATCCAACTCTCAAATCCATGTATCCATTTTCTTAACCTGATAATTTCAATGCCAGTATCCAAAGAACAGGCATAGATGCAATCTATTGTTATGCATTATATCCTGAGGGAGTTTGCACAACACAACCCTATATCTCTAACATGTCACAGATTTCCAGACTACTAAGCCATGGATCTTGAAAGAACTCAGGATATAGAATCAAAGGTGTCAGACAAAAAATACCAGTCAGCCGCACTGCCTCAGACAGTGCCCAGGAACTACATCTTCTGCTAGGCTTAGCCTACTCCCAGCAGTTTCCCCTCTTATAATCTTTGGATATCATAGGTGACTAAGCATTTGCTTAAATTACAGATGCTAGACATACATTTTTTGTTGTGTACAATTAGATTATGAATTAAATGAAATTATTTTACATTATTAATTTACAAACCTTTATAATTTATTTCCTTCTTGGTTAATTTGATAGTTTCTTGATTTAGTTCTTCATAAGGTAAGGCAGTTTTGTGTGGTAACTTAAATATATGCAAACAGTAAGGTCAAATTAGTTGTTCGGTGGAGTTTTGCTTGTTCTCCTGTCTGCGTGGATTTCCTTTCAAACATGTGCTGTTTCAGATGACTGGCATTTTCATATCAGTCCTGTATAAATGTGTGTGTGTGTGTGTGGCCATGAGTGGGCACTCTATTCCAGTGGTGTCCTTTCCAGGGCTGATTATCTTCCTTGCACCATTTATTGTAGAAAAAGACTTTGGCCACTAGTGGCACTAAATTGGATTAAAGGGAGAATAAATGTTTTTGGGTTGTGGGCATTATTGTGCCACATGGGCATTCTGAAATTTAGTGTATACAGTATATAGTTTTAAGAACTGTAAATACATTTACTGCAGTGAACAGCAGAATCAATGAGCAATGCAGAGAGAAATCTGGCAGAGTTTATATGTACTTTCTGTTGCAGCACAAAAATTGAAAGATCTTTTTATTGAGCAGTCGGTACCTGAAAGCAATCATTATATAAGAAAAACATAATGGCTGTGTTTTCAAACTTTTTTGATCAAACTGTAAATCTAAAGCAACCTAAGTAGAATGCAGAGAATATGTTTTGTGTGCTGAATATTTTCCTGGAAAGTGGCTGTGTAACCAGCTTTGATGAACATTATTTTCTCAGCACTACATGATGGCATCCACAAAATTTTAAAGCAGGCGTGCTGCAGGATCACCGGCTGATATTCTTTGCACATGCGTGATGTCACGACCAATCGGTACTCCATTGAGATTTCCACCAACATGGATTTAAGGAAAAAAAGAAAGAAAACAAAACTTGCATATTTTCATTTGATGGTGCATTAGCTGACTATAATCAGAATATTATGAGTATTGCTACTGATTACTGCTGATAAACCATTTCTGATATAAATAGTAATTATTTTGACAGAGATATGCTAAATACAACAAATAAAAACAATTGTCATAATAATGTTTTTTTTCTGAAAGTTGGAACTGGTAAAGAGTGCAAGTAAGAAAACACAAGTATTCAGGACTACTCTTCTTGTTACTTTTCTGAAAGAAGACAAAAACAAAAAAAAAACTTGCTTCTAAGCATATGCTGTTATTAAAATAAAAATCATGAAACAAAACTCAAATCTGTGTATATTTTTTCACACACTTTTTCCATATCTAATAATAATAATAATAATAATACATTTTATTTATACAAGGCGCCTTTCAGAGAACTCAAGGACACCGAACAAACAAATAAATAAATACAAAACACAATTATAAACAACTTAAAACATCAGAAAATCTAAAAATTAAAACCAAACAGAACCACTATAATTAGGAGGAAGAAGAAAAAGCCATTTTAAACAAATGTGTTTTAAGTTTACATTTGAAAGATGAATATGATTTGATATTTCGGAGATCCGCAGGTAATGAGTTCCAGTGCTTGGGAGCAGAATGGCTGAAAGCTCTGCTCCCCATGGTGGTTAGACGGGAGGGAGGAATGGTCAGATGGGTGGAGGAAGAGGATCTAAGGTTACGGGATGGAATGGCAACATGTAGAAGGTCAGACAGATATGGAGGTGCGAGGTTATGGATGGCCTTAAAAGTTAGTAGCAGAATCTTAAAATCAATACGAAACTTGATCGGGAGCCAATGAAGCTGCTGCAAGACCAAGTAATATGGTGAAAAGATGGGATTCCAGTGATGATACGTGCTGCAGAATTCTGGACTAACTGAAGCTTGTGAAGAGATTTATTAGGAGACCAAAGAGGAGGAATTGCAGTAGTCCAGCCGAGAAGTGACAAGACTATGAACAAGAATGGCAGTAGTATGAGGAATGAGGAAGGAACGAAAGCGATTAATATTATGTAAGTGGAAGTAGGCAGACCGGTGATGTTATTAATGTGACATTGGAAAGATAGAGTACTGTCGAGGATGACACCCAGACTCTTGACCTGAGATGATGGGGAAACAACAGAGTTATCAATAATAAAAGAAAGATTATTGGTTTTGGATAATGATGATATTGAACCAATGAGGAGAACCTCAGTTTTGTCACTGTTTAATTTAAGAAAATTTGAAGAGAACCAGGATTTAATTTCAGAAATGCAATCAATAAGTGAGGGTGGTGGAAAAGAGGAGGTGGGTTTACCAGCAAGGTAGAGCTGGGTGTCATCAGCATAACAGTGAAAATTAATGTTATATTTGCGAAAAATATTGCCAAGGGAAGAAGGTAAATAATAAAAAGAAGAGGCCCCAGGACAGAGCCTTGGGGCACACCAGAAGTAACAGCGGTGGGTTGGGATGTGAAAGTTTTAAGCTGTATGAACTGAGTGCGCCTGAAAGGTAAGATCTAAACCAATCAAGTGGAGTGTGAGTAATGCCAATCAAAGATAATCTATTAAGGAGAGTGGTATGACAAATAGTATCAAAGGCCGCACTCAGATCAAGAAGGATAAGAATAGTGATTAGACCAGAATCAGCAGCCATATGGAGGTCATTAGTAATTTTAACAAGTGCTGTTTCTGTACTATGAAGGGGGCGAAAACCAGACTGGAACTTCTCATATAGATTATTGTGAGACAAGTGGGTGTGAAGTTGGATAGCTACTATTTTTTCAAGAATTTTGGAGATAAAGGGCAAGTTAGAAATGGGGCGAAAATTATTGAAATTAGTAGGATCACAACCAGGTTTTTTTAGTATTGGGGTTATAGCAGCAGTTTTGAAAGATGAAGGAATAATACCAGTAGTAAGAGAAGAGTGAATGATGGCAGAAATAAGAGGGACTAGAGAGGGGAGGCAGGCTTTAACCAAAACTGTAGGCAGGGGGTCCAGCTGACAAGTAGATGACTTGGATTTGCAGATGAGATCTGAGATTTCAGAGGAAGTGGGAAGCTGGAAAGAAGAGAAAGAGTGAAGAGGTGAGTGTAGTTCAGAAGAAATACAGAAAGGATCTGGACCAAGGTGCTGATGTATCTTTTGGATTTTCTCATTGAAAAAAGACATAAGAGAATTACAGAAGGCAGTTGAGGAAGGTGAGATGGTGAGTCTGGAGGTTGTGTAACATTATTAAGTAAAGAAAACAAAGACTTGGTGTTACCTGTATTACTAGTAATTAACTGAGTGTAATAATTAGACTTGGTTTGAGCTATACAATCCTTGTAGTAGAGTAAATGATTTTTATACATCTCTTTGTGGACAAAGAGTCTGGTTTTTTTAAACAACCTTTCAAGTTGCCTGCCTTTAGCTTTCAGAAGCCGAAGTTCAGGCGTAAACCAGGGGGCAGAAAAGGAAAAAGAAACAGATCTGGTTTTTAGCGGAGCCAGAGAATTAAGAATACCATTAAGACAAGTGTCATAATATGAGACCAGTTCTATGGGAGAGGATAAATTATAAAAGTCCATTTGAATCAATTCTAGAAGACAGCAAATTCAAGTTGATATTCTTAATGTTACGGAAGGCTATGAGACGTGGAAGCTTAGGAACAGAAAAGGTAAGTTTAGCGTTGAATGAGAGGAGAAAGTGGTCGGTTATAGTGAGTTCATCTACTGTAAGATCAAAAGGAACAACACCAGAGCAGCAAATCAGGTCCAAGATATGTCCTTTACAATGGGTAGGAACATCAGTGTGCTGCTGGTATCCAAAACTCTCCAGGCAAGATAAAAAGTCTCTAGTGAGAGGGATATTGATATTGTCCAGATGTATATTAAAATCCCCCAGCAGAATTATATTTGGAGTAATTACAGATAGATTGGTAAGGAAGGTAGCAAGATCGTTCAAAAAATTGTTGTTAGACTTAGGAGGACGGTAGACAGTTGCAATGATGGTTGAACTGGCCCAGACAGTTGACACACAGTCGATTCAAAAGAGCTAACAGCAGGAGCAGGCAACGGCAGGACTTTCCACTTTTCGCGATAAATTATCGCGACACCTCCTCCACGGCCAGATGCACGGGGTTGACAAGTGTAAACAAACCCCGGGGGGGTACATTCATTAAGTTGTGAAAAGTCTTGAGGTTGCTGCCAAGTCTCAGTTAAACAGAGAAAGTCAAACTTACGGTCAATGAGGAGATCCTGAATGAGATGTCCCTTGCTCGTAAGTGAGCGGATGTTCAATAGACCAAAGCTGACAATGTTGCTGTCGATTTGACAGTGGTGTTAGTCGACCGAGCTAAGCTGGCCAACACGCTATGGTCAGCGCTCCTATCTGTGTTATGTGGAGGTGCCGAAAATCAGACCAAAAGAGTTAATTCCTTTCGAGCGTCCGCTCAGAATCTCCGCGGACCCACGATGGATGTATCTCGACGAGGAGAAGTATGACGTCCGGTCGAAATATAGCACCGACAGCAGAGGCACAGACTGGAGAAGACGCAGTCGAAGCAGCTCAGCAGCTGGGTACTGGAGGAGGCCAGTCGCAGGTTGAATAACGTGCAACAGAAGACTCCAAACAAACAACCAAGCAAAAATCCTACCAGTCCACATTGTAGGCGAGGAGGCCACAGGCAGCTCAGACGCAGAGAATAAACCGTAAGTTTCAAACTAAACGGAGGTTAGGCTGAAGCTAAATGCAGACACAGCATATAGTATATAGCATATATAGCCACGCAGAGATGTCAGCAATATGGCAAAAGCAATACCATCAAAATCACTAGTCTTAAAAAAAATCAATATTCTAGTTACCGGCGAGCAGCGGCGACCAGTCCCGCCAGCGTTCACTCAACCGGAAGTCAACTAAAAGTCAACTATATCTCTATATTATAATAATAAAATCTTGGGAGACTAGACTTTTTATCCTACGACAAGACGGATCTTTTGAAGAGAGACACTTTTACGCCCCGCAAGACGAGACTTTGTGCCAAGAGATTTAACCACACCCGGGCCTGAAATAAAATACAAAGAGTGGATGACAAAGTAGAACATCGAAAGTGGTTCAAAACGTTGCCGCAATACACACGCAGAGCAGGTTAGAGATAATGAAAGTACGAAAATTCAAAAGTCTCAAAAAAACGATAGTAAAGATCACATTAGCACAAACAAACAGAAATTATTACACGGTGAAATAACGGAACAGTGAAAAGAGATCAAATATATTGCTCGGATTTAAGCTTTAAATCGGAGACTTGTAGATCATCTAATTGGTGTTGCCACCAGAGAAAAGTAGTGTTTCTTCCCAATAAAAAGGCTTATTCGTGAGAATTAAAAGATTTGCTGTTTGGTGAAAGTGAAATCCACGTACACTGTCACACTTGTGTCACAGAGTTGTACAGATACACAGGAGACTTTAGAGACAGAAATGTTATTCAAGTACTTTAAACAAATATAAGTCTCTTTCAAGAGTGAACTGAGCTCCATGTGTAGTCGGAGGGGACAGTTCCATCTCTTAATTAAAAGAATAGAAAATCTTCCTCTTCATAGGGCACTGGGAGTGGAACCCCAACAGGAGAAGAGGATGTCTGGGGGAAGAGAGACAAAGCAGTGAGATAAAAGGACAGCTGCTGTATGGGCTTTAAATGCTCAAAGCGCCAAGATGCAGATCACGCAGTACGCAGCAGCAGCAGAAGCCAGCCGATCAAGCAAAGGAGAAGGTAAAACTATTTGTTTCCCATTGTATCACCGTTTAAGAGGGGATTTCAGAGGAGCGACTACGTCTCCTTGGGATGCTTCAGCCCCCCTCTTCACACCGCGAGCAGCAGAGACGTGAACTGGCTGTTCCTTAGTGCGGGTTGGGGTGCAGCTCGCTTGGTATAATTTTTTTTTTGAAAATTTCACTTTATTACATGCTTATTACATTTAAAATGATTAATAGAAAACATCATATAAAGACGTTGTTTCAGATGATTAGGTTAAACCAGGAAAAAGGAATATCATTCAAGTGTAAATAAAAATATAACAATATCAGTATAACAATGCTCTCCTGTGGGTCCATTGCTTAGTTCACAACAAACTGACTTCAATGATGACTGAATAATTTCTTCTTTAACTGGCAGCTCCCCTGTTTCTACCTTACGGGCCGCAACATGGATGTCACCCTACCTGCAGGTTCAGCTGACTTTCCTTCTGCTGGTCTGGTAGCCTTCAGTCACCTGGCTACATACAGCCATCACGCCAGACCAAGACTCGGGTTCCCCAGCGACCAGGGCACTCACAATAGGGCTCACTCTCCCAAGCCTCCCTGACTCCCGCTGCCTTCCGCGGACTTATGCAGCGAGCCAACCTCCTTCTAGATCACTTCAACTCCTAAGATCATTCAGCTGGAGAGACCGCTTCCTGCTGCCCCTACCAAGTGTCGGCCTAACACTCCTCTGGGACTTTCTTCCCAGCTGCCTGCATTGATCAGTGAGCCTGCTCTTCAAGTTCGCTCATATGTTCACACCATTCATATTGTTTCGTTCTCCTACTCTTAACCTCCATTCTCTGTTTTCTTTCTTTCCCTTCTGCACTTGTGCTTCTCCTATTTATAATGGGGACATAGCACAGGTGTGGCGATTAGCAGCTCCCGGCATCAATTATGGATACGGACGATTCCTCACCTGTGCACTTAAGTGAGGAAACACCTGCACAACATTGCGCCCAAGAACTGCTCTGGCCACACTACCACGTCCCCCCCTTTAAGCTGCGAGTATGGTGATTATTTATTTTAAAACCAGTCATTCTTTCTGAGCCACGGAACCTGCTATATCACAATCATAATAATTCAAAATAAACAAAAACCACAATAAAACATAAAATGCACATAACTTCAACCCCATACATGACAAGAATGTGTCATAAAGTGTAAGCATAACTCCACACATCTGAAATATAATCTACAGTATCATCCTAATAGACTTTCTGATTTCTATACCCTGTCTGGATGTTGACAGTGATGAGTTCATTAAGACTCCTAGATCCTTCTCATAAGAGGTACTTAAAAGTTCCTGACTTCCAATTTCTACAGCATTGTTTGTTTTTTTCCTTGTCCCCTAACAAGTTATTCTAAATAATTCTATGTTTAAAAAATACACTAATTTAAAATACTTACTCGGCTTGTACTTATTATATGCAGGAGTCTATGGTGCGCTGCAGATGCTCTATTTGTTGCAAGAATATCTGGTGTCCTGTATGTGTGTCTTCAGGCAGCAGCAATCTGCAGAATGCACAAATGCACAAACATTAAGTGAGGTAGGGATGCTATTGTTCAGTTTGTGGGGAGCACACAAGGCGAATTACACAAAATGACTCTTCATGATACAGGCTGGCATGGGAATGTGGGTAAATACAAGTGTAGACCACTTAGAATTTGAAATATGGCTTGTGTATGTGCTGGTGGTGTTTGAAGCACAATGCAGCATTAGGTAGTACCCAAATAAAATGTATAAGCAAAGGCTGCTAGTCGAAAGTGGGGTGTTTTTGAAATGGCTTACTTGTGAAACTAGGTGTGATGCTCGATTGATGTGTTTGTAGGTTGGCAAATTCTCTCTCAGTAATAAGAAGGAAGACGGTATAGTAGCACTGTAGAGATGTGGGGCTGGGGCTGCTTATTTTTGTTTTAGCCCCTTTAGGAAGCAGATTATTTTGTTGTGTCTTTTTTTCTATTTATTGAGAAGTTAAATAACTTTTCTTTTCACTATGTTTTCGTCACTTGTTTTAGCATTTATACTATTAGACTGTTTTATTTGCACTATAAAATCTTCTGTTAGCATTTCTGGAGTCTGCCTTTTGATACTATACCAGTGGTCCCTGGTCATGTTTCTTGATGTCAGTGGCCCTATGACCAAATTCCCCAGGACATGTTTCATCACAATTTCTTATGTGTAATATCTTACATTTTTAATTTCATTAAAAGTAAAACCTCTTTGTGAAGAAGTAAAAGTAAAACTCCTGTGTGATGCTTATACAGGGGCTCACACCTCTGAAGACTCACCAAGAGAAACTTTCTTACTTTCTGCTTGCTATTGTTAGCTCTCTTTTTTGTGTCCATTTTTATGTTTAATAATGGTGCCACTTTGGTTATCTTTCTAGCCTCCTTGGTCAGAGCTGTCACAAGGGCCCCACCATTTTGCACTACTAAGTTTCCAACAATGGCAGTTAGTTTTAAACTTAACAAATAAATATGGAAAATATTGCCATTACTCTGAGCAGAAAAGCAATCTGACATTTTTACTCCTTGATGGTAAAAATAGTTGATAATAAAGCTATGGGCAAATGTGGAGTGCTACATCCAATTAACCTGTGTCAGTCAGCACTTACATCTCACAAAGGTGTTCAAGTTCATATTGTTATAAAGGGAAAGAGAAGTTAAGAATATTTCTATCGAATGCCAGTGGATGCCTGTAGATATTTTTACTTTAAAATGTTTCAACACATTTTGTACATTTATCTTTTACCAGAGCTGAGCTTGCTGTGTTATATATTAACAGTGAGTGTCAATCACCTTTAATAGCCAATCAGTTTTCTTTAACAAGTTGTGGAGATGACTACTCTGAAAATATAAAATAAACATGCTATAACCTTTTACCATCAATGTGTTCCATTCAATTGCACTATTAAGAAATAAATATTATAAAAATGTATTACTAATGTTAAGAAGTACCACATGTTTACAACCTAATATAAGTTTATAATGTGCAAAATTATTGCTAACATTACTTTTTATTTTAAAGACACTTGCAAAACCAGTGTTACTTATTCAATCAAAACTATTCACATCTTAAAGATGTAAAATTTACAATCTATGTCAAATATAATACCTTATAAAATGTATGAGAGAAAATATCTTAAGTGAACAACATTTAGCAGTATGAAGTCAGCAGTTCAGTTCATTTTTATTTGCTGTTTAAATGAAGAGAAGCTCAGACCACTTAAACAGATTTACAAATATAAAACAGTTACACTAATACAGGAACTGGAAAACAGTAGGTTTACAGTTGTGAGAATGCAAGGCCGGCAATTTGAGTTATCTAAGTGCACTGTGCCAAAGTGACATTATTTTGAGTTAATAAAGTCATTAAAGCTATTGTAATAATCATAACCTGCATGTTATTTCAATTCGAACAATAGTATGCCTACTTTTTCTCACCTCTATATACACTGTATAACAGTGCAACATAATTTTGTAAGCCAAAGTGTTAAAAGTTTCAATCATGAACTCAAATGGAAAAAATCTCTTTGAAGTCAGATATTTTATGGATGTGGGAGACTCTTTTAAATAGTAAGCATTGACCAAGGCTAAGAAACAAACTGCGTTGGGCAAATTATTCATTTTATCTATGTTATTCTTCACATCTTCTATAGTTCTGTGATAGCGAGTGCAATTTTCTACTCTGTCTTGTGCTGGGCATCACTTCAAGAGAGGCCTACCAAATCAACAAGCTAATTAAAAGGGCAATCTCAGTTATAGGATGCACTCTGGACCCCCTGGAGGTCATAACAAAGGAGAGAATTAAAACAAAACAGAGTACCATTATGAACAATTTTACACATTTTCTCACACCGAGCACTTTAAGCCAACGAATCGTTCAGCAGAAGTGTGATAACTCCTTTACACCAGCAGCAATATTCCTGCATAATACTACACTGTAACTGTGACAGCCAAGTCAGACATATTCTTTTTTTTTAAATTTTCTTGCTTTGCAGTCATTCTGGTGTGTTTTCAGACCAGAGTATGCATTTATTTTTATAAAGGGCTTTTGTAAAAACCCAAATTTCCTCTGGGGACAAATAACAATTTATCTAATGAAATCTTAGGAGGAGAGGGAATTTTGATTCATATATCTTAAAATATTTTCCTCGGTGGGGTGATGTGCAGTGCCGACATGTTATATAATTGTCTGAGACAAGACACAATTTTGTCAGCGCACACTGTCCTCCTATATACCCTTACCAGAGATGAGTCCATACAGTTGTTCCACATACAACATATATTGCAATATAGGCTTCATGATACAATATTCCCATGATGCAGTGCATACTCCTAGCAAAGGACAAAATGATAAATGATATACATTTTGTAAAGCAAAAAAATGTGAAAAAAATGAAAAAGATTATCATAGAAATGATAAAAAACACACTTGGAAAAACAATAAAAGATGTATAAATTCTTCACTACTGTACTTCTGTCTGACCCAAATATGTATTTAATTTAATTTTGTGATCGCAAAATTGAAGACATAAAATCCAATAGGTTTGCTCGATCTACGCGTGTCTCAAAAAATCTTTGTACTTGCAAACTGTCCTGCAAGCTGAATGGCGGCAAACCTTTTTAAAGAAATACATGCGGTGCAAAGAGACATTTAATAGACATTGCATCTGTGACTGAAACCTTAATAACATTCCAAAAATAAAAATGATTTTACAAAATGACAATCAATATATACACAATACAACATGTGAAAATCAGAGAAATAAAATAGCAATATCAGGTGCTGACATGTAGCTTTGAAATTCACATGCACCATTTTGATTCTCAGAAACTTACAGTGAAGCAAAGAGCTATTCCAATTGGAATGCTAAAAATTTATAGTCAATATTCTGCTTATAATAATGCTATCAGTACTTATCTTCTTATATAATACAGTGCCGTGGCTGTTCGTTTTTCTGTCCAGGATTTTAAATCACCTGTAGCTTACAAACTGTTTCACCTATTGACCTGAAATGTGGTACACATATACTACGTGACCACTACTGTCCACTTTCAGGGTGATGATTTTTATTACTCTTTTTATTTGTATTTATTTTATTGTAGAATCAGCTTTCATCAGCAGGGTGGCCATGCGGCACATGCGCATGGCTAAATCATTCTTAATGCAAATTGAACACTTAAGTGCCAGCTTAAGTGAAAAATTAAGGAAAAAATGCTAAGCAATTGCAACAAAAAAACTGACTTAATCAGTTTTAATGCTAAAAGATGCCAACAGAAGAAGAGAAGAAGCGGGCTGCTAGAGAGGAGAAAACGAGCTGCTCACGAAGCAGCAAGCACATCAACCTCTGAGCAAACGAATGCTAAATGTACAGAGAAAGAGTATGAAAACTATGAATGCTGAAGTCAAGTGTATTCACTGCACGTTATTGTACTGTCCACTGTTACTGGTAAAATTATAATAGCAGAAAATTAAAAGATAAGGTCTGGATAGTGATGAGCTTTGAAACAAAATACAGGTGAGTTATGATTGTTAGGCTACAAAGGCTAACAGTTAATATCAGTTGAGTGAGAAGTTTACCAAGTAAAGGAGTCTTCAAATGCCTTCTAAACATTGTGTGAGAATCAGCAGTTCGGACAGAGGTGGGCAGCTAATTCCATCAGGAAGAAGATACATGTGAAGAGTCAGGACTGAGATTTGATATCCACAGCCAGAAAATGAAGGAAGCATCTGCAGATGTGGCTTGCTGAAGCAGTCAAAGATTTTCTGCATTATACCCTCTCCTGTTAATGGGATGAAAGAGATGTCTAGTGTTTATCACAGGAATGTATTGAATACACATGTTAAGGAACAAGGGGGTAATGAAAATGCTTGGGGAAGAGGATCCATTGCATTGGTTGGTGTCATTGCTCAGTTAGCTCATATATGTAGACTTGTGGTCTTTACACAAGTCAGTCTGCCCATGAGGAGGGCTGCACATGAGGGCTGATGCTTCTGATAATGATTTTGCGACAGTACTTAAAAACTCATATATAGAGTAGCTGACTAAGCATCTGTGAGCATCGAAGGAATTGCCCAGACAAAGCAAGAGGGCAACATACTGTATATGAAAAACACCAAAACTGAAACTGGTGAGCAAAAAACAAAAGATATGGATTGTTTGCTAGAGTAAACGCGGAAATGAGAACTGAATACAACTTAGAAATAACAAAAACCTTACCACAACACAAAACACTATATTATACACAAAAATATATTTAAAAGAGCATAAAACACTTATTGCTCTGAAAACAGATGCCTGAAACCCAGAAATTACTTGCCTAATCTGTTTTCCTAACTTTGTTTAGTGACTGCACTAGATAGCAGGATTTCAAAATGGAACGGAAGTCAGAAGATTTTGTAAAGGTCATAGCTGTGAAGATGTGAAATAAACAAAGCTTGGGACACACACCATGAATTAATGTCAGGAAACAGTGAAGAATTTTCTAGCCAAGAGGTGACAGAGAATCATAGGAATAAGTAACAAACATCAATCGTAGTCAAGGAACAGAAGATGTTTTTGCAACCAGAAAATGGTAACATGATTGCTAAAGGCTTTTCTTAAAATTATCTGAAATAATAGATGACTCTGACTAGCTTTTCACAGTGAAGATGCTGGGTTCACCAGTGTCCTTGCTTGCTGAATATCCTCCTAGTAAAGGTGGCCAGCTTACAAAAACTTTTTCTTCCAGCACCCCATGATGCTTTATGAGGCTACTAAGACATTGCAGAGCTGTAGCAGACAATGTTGAATGGGACAACCTTTGGAGTATATAGCACTGATCCCAGTAGTGCTTTAAAAATTAGCAGCAAACTTGCGAATACATTTAAGCATGCCAAAGGAAGAAATTTTATGACAGTTTAAGGCAACGA
>NW_024385887.1:0-45676 GCF_016835505.1 Polypterus senegalus
TTTTAAAAAATTTAAATTTTTTTTTTTTTCTTCTCTTTTTTTAAATTGTTTTTTTTTCCCCAGTAAGATAACAGATAAATTTTAAGATCATGAGGTAAAGGATGAAAACTGTGTGTCCTTGAATCACCAATAAATTTTTTGTTTTAAGACCCCTTTGTCTACTTTATATTTTTTATATATAGGGTTTTGGGAAGGTGGTTTGATAAGGGGACCCCCATTGTGTGTTTGGGCTCACCCTGTTTCCTTGGGTGTGCAATGAGTCTCTTTTAAAACCCCTTTGGCACCCTGTCTCTGGGCCTGTCACTTCATGCTCTTTATTTCCTCATTCATTAGTGTAAATTTCTTCCTGGGTGATGGAATTGAACATTTTGGTAATCATTTCCCCCAATGCTCCCCAGTCTCTGGGCGTTCTATTGTCTTTACCTGAACAGTTAATGATGCTGGTGTTTTTGGGGGAAAGTTCGGGATGATGTTCTCACGTGACATAAAATCCTTTTCTGACTTTAGACATTTTTTTTCTTGTTTTCCCAACTCCTTGTCTTTCACTTCCCCTGAAGCCTTGACCCAACTTTAAATTTCTTGTCCCAAAACCATTTACCAACACTTTTGTTTCACCACAGCCGGGTGGCTGAATTTTCTGGATGGTACCCTGGTTAGCATCGGGTTTATTTTTGTAATCTTCTGCATAAAATCCGTTGAATTTCATTTACGTAATCTTTTTTTTAAATACAGGTTTGATCCTTTTAAAAACCCAGAAATAAATATTTAATCTTAAAGACTGCTCATAGCCCAATACCCCTTTTTTAATTTTGAAATTTGGCATGATCCCCCTTTTTTCCAAAGTGCATAAGTAGTTTTTTCTTTACTGACCTCCCATAGACTTTTTAAACACTCAGAGCTTTTTCCAAAGTCTGGGTCTTGTTGTAATCGGGGGAAAACTGGGGATAACTCTGCAGAAAGTTACATACACCCTATATACGAAAAGTATTGGCATTGTAAAATATTTCCCCATTTTGGGCTTTTGCTATTGAATCATTTTACGTGGGTTTTCATTTCCGGGGCAAAATGTACAATATTGTTCTGTTTAGTAGTTTTTCCAATTTTTATAAAATTCTTTTTCCTTTTCGTCTGTAGCTTCTAGGGAAATCACCCTGTCAAAAATCAAACTATCAACCTGGGGAAAATTCTTTCCCTTCTTCCCTTTTTCTTAGATAGATAATAATAATGATACTTTATTTAAACCGGGGAACACATAATCCAGCAACAGTATACTGATACAAAAAACTATTAAATTTAAAAATAATAAAATAAAAGAATTAAAAAAAAAATTAATGTTCATTTTTTGGGGGGAAATTTAAGAGTCCCTGTGTGGGGAGGGATTCCCCATCTGTCAGTGGAGCAGGACAGTGACAAAGTCTGTCACTGAAACCTCCCCTGCCCGGAGATGTCACTGTTAAGTAATCAGGGGTTATTCATGATTGACAGGGGTTTTCAGTGCCGGGGCCTGCCACAGATGTTAAACTGTCCAACTTTAATCCTACAATGGGTGCCTTCTTAACAAGTTTGTCCAGGCGGAGGTGTCTTTCATCTTTTGTCCACCCAGCACACCCCCAGAAAAGGCCTCACCCCAACGTTGGTGAACATCTGCAGCATCTTACGGATTTGAAGGATCCAACCCTTTTCAGAAAGTATAGTCTGCTCTGTTTCTTTCATAGAGCATCAGTATTTGGGAGTCCAGTAAATTTTTCATCCCCGCTGCACTCCCCGATTTTAAAATCTGCACCCTCTGCCCCAGTCACCTCTGATGATCACAGGGTCCAGGGGGCCTGGCCCCTAAAAACCACCACCAGCTCCTTGGTCTTGTGGTGTTAAGGTGTAAGTGGTTTGAGTCGCTTTAAAAAATCTTTTATTAACTTTTTGTACTCCTCCTCCTGCCCCCCCTGATGCAGCCCACAATAGCAGTGTCATCAGCGAACTTTACGTGGCAGGACCCCGAGTCATTTGGAAGTCGATGTATATAGATTGAACAGGACCAGAAAAGTACAGTCCCCTCAGGCGCCCTGTATTGCTGCACACAATGTCAGACCTGCATTTCCCCAAGACGCACATATTGAGTGTCGGTCTGTAAGATAGTCCACAATCCATGCCACAGGTGTGAATCTACTCCATCTCAGTCGCTTATCCCTAAGGAGCAGAGGTTGGATGGTGGAAGGCACTAGAGAGTCCAAAAACATACCTCAGCACCACTGCCTCTGTCCAGGTGGGAAAGGGATCGATGAAGCATATAGATGATGGCATCCTTCCGCTTCCACCTTCTCTTGGTATGCGAACTGCAGAGTGTCGAGGGCGAGAAGGACCCGTTGCCTCAGGTGGTGAAGCAGCAGCCGCTCCATGGTCTTCACCCAGATGTGGCGTCAGAGCAACAGGCCGGAAATCATTCAGCTCACTAGGACGGATACCTTTGGGACAGGAGTGATACAAGATTTTTTCCAAAGCCTTGGGACTCCCCCCTGTTCCAGGCTCAGGTTGAAGATGCGCTGTAGAGGACTCCCAGTTCCAACGCACAGGCCTTCAGCAATGGTGGCGATACACCATCTGGACCCGCTGCTTTGCTGGCACAAAGTCTTTTCAGCTCTCTGCTCACCTGGGCTGCTGTAATTGTGGGGGGGGATGTCTCACCTATGCTGGTATCAGCAGAAGGATGGTTGGAGGATGCAGAAGGATGCACTCCGAGGTGAGAGTGGGTTACTGTGATCAAACCTATTAAAGAGTTGTTCATTTGGTTTGCTCCCCACGCCTGTCTCGATGGCCCCCCCTGCTTGGCTGCAGCCAGTGATAATCTTCATCCCATCCCACACTTCCTTCATACTGTTGTTCTGAACTTCTGCCCCAACTTTCTCCTGTATGCCTTTTCCGCCCTGAGCTGGACTCTGAGTTCCTTCTGCACCCCACTTCAGCTTATGCTGATCACCACCTTAAAAGCCCTTTCTTCTGGTTCAAAAGGCCCTTGATGTCACTTGTAATCCATGGCTTGTTGTTAGCATAGCAGCATCTGTTCTTACTGGAACTACAATGTCCATACAGAAGTTGATGTAATCAGTTGTGCATTCAACAGTCTCTTCAATTTTTCTCACTATGTGACCCAAGCAATATACCCCGTCGTGGTTCCAAAGGGGTCTCTCAGAGCCTGCTCTGCCTCAGGGGACCACTTCCTGAATGAGCGAGTGGTTGTAGGTAGCCCTCCTTTGGTTTGTATTGAGGCTGAAGCAGAACCGGGTTTGATCTGCTTTCCCCCCGCAGGCAGTGGGGGGCGCTGTATGCGCTTTAACGTTTGCATATAGTGGTCAATAGTCCTGTTTCCCTGGTGTTACAATCCACATACTGGGAGAATGGGTAATGTTTTGTCCAGTGTTACATGGTTAAAGTCTCGGCGATTAGCACAAGGGGCTTCAGGGTCTGCTTTGTAACTAGCAACTGCGAATGGATGATGTCACTCGCCATCTCCCGCGCTTGAGGGGGATGTAAAAAAATAACGCAATCACGTGTTCCCAAAATCTCGGGGAAGTAATAGGGCGAGACTACGGCCAACAGTTGGATGTCCCTGCAGCAAGTGGAGATTTTAACGTTACTGTCCTGAGTTGCACCACCTTGTATTGACATAGAAAAGCGAGTCCTCCTCCTTTTCTTCTTTCCACAGGTACTCAGCCTCTGTCCGCTTTTAACTGCTAAACCCCGGGTAGCTCCACGTTAGCATCTGGGATGATAGCGTTAGCCACGCTTCACTAAAACACAGCAAGCTGCATTCTCTGTAGGTTCTGACATTTTCACCAGACAGTTTGTCGATCTTATTTGGTAGTGAGTTTACATTTCTAGGATCACAGAAGGCACCGACGGGTTTTTAACGCCATTTCTCTCAAGTTGTCTTGATTTAATTGTATTTTTATCTTTGCGTCGTCGCCTGAGTATCTTTCTTACCTCTTTAGGTAAATAAGGAACCACAACCGCATAGCATTTCTTCTCAGTGCTTTAAGCTGACTACTTGAATAGGCGATTCTCGAGGTAAAAAATCCATGTCAAATAGTAAAATAGTAAAAATGTGTAAAAGTGTCCGGGGGGCAATTCCACATAAAAGAAAGTGGTAGAAGTGATCAGTGAAATGAGAAAATAGAGATAAAAAGGTAAAAAAAATAAAGTCGTATAGGAGTTGCTGGAAAGGCTGCCACTGATAGGCCCGGGAATAGGGAAAAAATAATAAATAAATACTTACAGAGCCCAGTCATATTTTGAGAGACATCGAGACACGTAAAGGGTAAATTTTATATCCATTGATTTGGAGTAATAAGACATCTCTACTGAATCTCTTGCCACTGGTCATCGGTCATTGAAACAATTGTTCTGTTTCTCTTTAACCTAGCTGTGCTGGTTTGTCACACTAGCTGTAGTCTGTTGTAGCTTTATGTTATCAGCATGTTTAAGATATATTAACTGGGTCTTGTTTACATGCTGTTTGGGTTCGAATCTCAGGATGGCACAGTTGTGTTTTACTAGAATCTAATCCTGAGGAAAAGCACCCTTGTGTTTCCAGCATCTGTCAACAGATCAGTATTAAAAAATTTAATACATATGGTGTTTTATATGGTTGAACCCTTGTGTGGATTAAAATCGTGAAACAGGTAAATTCATACCTTTAAATGTCTGAAGGTTTGTTTCAAAGTAAACACTTTCAGCTTACTTCAGATCTTTTAAATTTTTTTTTGTTTCTGTTGTCAGAGGAACCCAAAACTGCACCTAGAATAAGGAAAGCGGGGCCCCCCCCAATGTAATAAGTACTGTAATACAATCTATATCAATAAAAAAAATTAATTATGATAATAATTGGTGGCTTTACTTTTGTCTGGGCTTATGTGTTTAGCTCTGTTGAACATTTAGGGAAAAAATGTGCTGAATGTCAAGAGAAAAAATACATACCAGATGGACACATTGTAATATTTGGTTCACTAAACCAATTTTGCATATAGACATAACATCAATAAAGTTATTGTTTTAAGACACCTTGTTGTCTCTTTATGATTTTCTTTATAAAGGGCATGGTTTTACAAGGTGGCCGAGGTAACAGGATGCCCATGGGGTGTTTTGGGCTGTACTGCCAGGTTCCCTGGGTGTGCAATAGATTCTCTCTAAAGTTTTTTTGTACATCCTCTCGCTGGGTCTGTCACTCACGCTCTCTGTACACTACCCAGGGGCACTATCATGCAATTGGAGCAGGATGCCTGCTCACCCCATTGATGACTTACCTTTGACACCTTTACAGGGTCCCGAAGGTCCGTCTCGGATCACAAAGATGATCAATCCCATTTTAGGATCAAGGCTAAGATCGGCCGACATTTTCCTTACGCATCGACTGACAAAGGGTCGATGCTATCAAACAGCGCAACCAACAACAGGCAGAGATCAGAGCGTGGGGAAATCCATTAACCAGTGGCATACCGTGTACCAGAAATGCCAGGGGTGGGACATCACCGCACCTGTCAAATTTTATCAATAATGGCGGACGCTCCCTTACTACTCAGAATCTCTTCAGTCCATCTCTGGCCCAATACAGTTTTAGGCTGAGTTTTCACTAGTGGCCAGGTGACCTGGTTTTTCAAATACTGTTTCTAACTTAATACTTTTACAGGGCTTTGAGATATACTCAAATATATATATTTGTTCACATGCTTTAAAGCACAACTACAGTAACTACAATACAGTAACGTAAGTGATGCAATTAATATATCACTAAAAAAAAATTTTACAACTGTTAGTTCTCATAGGAAACTATGTGTTAACTATGAAAAGTGTTCTCTCCTTCATTGCAAGGAATGGCAAAATGATAATCAGACTTTTCTGTTACATAATGCTATAATAGTCAAAAGTATGATGGATATTACCTGCTTGTTGTACATTCAATGAACATGTATGTCCTAAGTATCACAAATGGTGGTAGTCTATCTTCCCCCCACATTAAATGAGTGTTAACAAAACCATTAAAACTAGATGTACATGTACATTAATATGACTGGACTTCAAATTTTTTTGTATTAAATGTATATTTAATAATAATAATTTTAAAAACTTAGATCCACCCAATGGGTCAGTGAGAAATGACTGAGAGTTTTCCCTATTAACTTAGAAGTTAATTTGGTGGACCAAAGAACATATAGTAGTAGGCCCCTTACTGTTTTCCTTCACCACTTCATATGCTTCCATTAGAAACTATCATTACAAAACATACCAATCATTTTCACTTGTATGCATATGACAAAGTTATACATCTTTTAAAACCAAATGAGTTTTTTTAATGCTGTGCTTAATTAGGGTTTTGTTAGGGGAGTTAAAGGAATGAATTTATTAGAATACTTATCTTCTGTACAGATAAAACAGAATTATTATTAATTATTTAAGGAATGATGCTAATCACAATATTCTGTATTTGTCAGGGGGTGCCAGGGGCCATGACCCGCAGGACGGGAGGGACCGGAAAAGGGTCAGAGCCCTGCCTGATCACGTGGGTTTGCCTTCCGGTTGTTTGGGGCCACTGGTCGGGGATGAAACCTTTCCCCGTAGGGGCCCGGGTCACCGCCAGGAAAGGCCCAATGCCTTGGGACCTAGTTTAAACCCAGCACTTCTGCCACACCAGGAAGTGCTGGGGGAAGATTATGATGGCCCGGAGGGAGCCGGAGGACAGCCGGCATTTCCCCCCCACGCTGGGCGTGGGCCCGGAAAAATGCGGAACACCAGGTGCTCATCCGGGGCATCTATAAAACAAACATCTATTTGTTCGAGGCTAGAGTCGGGTGGGAAGGAGGACGAAGCAGTGAGAGTGGAGGCGGCCGAAAGGGATTGTGGCCAGGACCTTTTGTGTGATTTGGGGTTTGTGGTGTCGAGGTCTGAGGACCATAATTGAGGTCTGTGTGACCATTGGACTGTGTCTTAGTGACAAAATACTTGTAAATACTGTAAATAAACGTGTGGTGGTTGTGCAAAAAAAGATGTCTGTGTCTGTGCCGGGTGCCGTTGGGCACATTATTTAACCAATTGGAATCCCCCTTTCTTTACAGAATCAGTGTAATAGGGCTTTAGCATGTCATTTCAAACCCAATTTATCAAAAAAGGTTTTTTCTTAAAATGCTAAAAATTAAGATGTTTTAAAAAAACTGAAATTTAATTTAAGCATTTATTTCAGTAGGACTTTTACAATGTGCATTTTCAGTTTGTTTGTTTATTATTTTTATAGCTTTCCAATTCAAAATGTTTCTCACGAGGACCATAGGTCAGGAACTTAAAACTTCACTCTGCTCCCAGTTAAGTTCAGGGCTTATTCAAAATCCACCTTTTAGCATATTGTTTTGTCTTGGTACAGTAATATATTACTGTACTTTCCCCTTTTTATATATATAGCCTTGGTTTAGAAGGCCTCCCAAAACTCACAGCTATACCACTGTTTATAAAGTATTATAGTATGAACTTCTCTTTTACCTTCCTTTTACATCTATACCTCTTGCAGTTAGGTGAGTAAAAGACAAGCAAGAGTTAAGTTACAATTTAAATAATGTATTATGATAATATTCATAAATAATAACAACATGCAAGTACATTTGAATATTGTATACAACCTGATAAATGGTGAGGTGTAGTTTCAGCAACAGACTTGTTAGTTACTTAAAATGTCTCTAGTTAAGGCATCGTTTGTGGTCAGCTTTCTTTAGAACAGGCACCATGCCTGTCTCAATATGTTGCTCGATCTGTGCTCTCCATTGTGTTGTCCTTTTCAGTTCATGGTTGAGATGGTCTTTAATCAGGTTGGTGAGAGAGAGTGAGGGAGTGAGCAAATTTATAGGTTTCTGTCCAACACCTAGAGCCAATAGGATGTCCTGGTACTTAGGCTTCTGATACAAGCCCGTTCCAAGCAGCCATACTTCAGACCAATGGGTGGATAGAACACCTTCACCTCCCTAAACCATATGTTAAGGTAAAGCTTGGCAGTTAGGCAGCCTGGCTTTGTGTGTTAAGAGACTTTAGCAGAAAAACACTACGAAACTTGTTTGAGGCACTTCCCCAACCCTATCAGAAAATTCAAAGAGACCCATTCTAAAAGGGGTGGGGAGGGTAAACATGAATGCTTCTCACCAATGTAACACTAATATTCCATTGCTTTACCTAAGTTACAAATAAAGACATACAACATATTTACAAGTTGTATGCAAATTTCACATCCCAACACATATAAATGGTTACACTGCCAAACATTTAAATCTTATCAGTGTGTGTCCTAACCAAGTAGCGTATAGTATTAGATGGAAGTCCCTCCACCCAAGCATTACCTGTACTCCCATGACTTTCCCAAGTTAATGGAATTTCTACCCTTTATGCTGTACCTATGTTGGGTTTGAGACTATGTTCATCTTGGCTGTAGTAGAAATATAAGATCAGCCATTCTGGAAAGAGGAGGATGAGGACAGCCTTTGAAGCTGAACCTGTAAGAAAGCAAGGTAGCTTGGCAGTTTTGACAGTGTGGCTTAGACACATCTGCATCCTTTTCCCACACAAACAAGTCCACCCATACCAATCTTCCTTAACAACCCCACCTATATTCTCATTCATAAAAGAGAAAAGATGCCAGTGTATGTTGAAAGACATTTGATTAGAGGAAACACAGCTTGCAGCCTTTATCCCCACCCACCCACTATCCACCGATATTATTATTCATAAAGATGAAAGATACCAATGTACCTTGAAAACAACTTTATTGAAATAAAAAATCCAAACATAGCCATTATGTCATCTTCTAATTTTTAGAGTTTCAAAGTGTGAACTAAGCATCAAAAATTTTAAGAAACATGAACAAACAGGAGAAACAAACTATAACAAATATCCATAAAGGCTACTTATTTGTTTACAGATGGATAATCCCATTTGGAAAAAAATGTTTAAAAATAGAGAACAAAAAAAACACACACACAAAACAGCAGTGAGCGTGCAATAACTCAAATGGTATTATACCTTTGTTTTAGACCAAAGCACCTATTTTATACAAATATATTTGTATTTCACTAAATTATTCAAACCTATTTCTCTGGAAGAGCTGAACACAAAAACTGGTCTTAACAGGTTGAATCAGCTGTGCATAAGCATCAGTTGGCATCTTTCCTGCACAAACTCAGCATCTCAACATTCATATCTTTATTGATGTATTTAACTAAAGAAGAGATATTATACATTTGTAAATACCAAGCACACAGGACACAAGCATATTCTTACTAGTTCTATCAAACAAAAAATATGTTACATCAATAGACAATAACTGACTTATTGAACCAGGTGCTACAAATGTGTCCATCTTGTACACTCCCTAGATGTTCACAGAGCTAAACACATAGGCTTACATGATTGACTGACCAATCATATTCACAATGTATCTTTTTCTAGCAGAGATGCAATAAGGAGAAATCCTTCTGAGATTTAGGCGGAGTGGTGGCTCCGAGGCTAGGGATCTGCATTGGCAATCGGAAGGTTGCTGGTTCGAATCCTGTATAATGAGAAAATGGTCTCTGTTCTGTTGTGCCCTGTGCAGGCCCCTTAACCTGCAATTGCTCCGTCCCTGAGTATGATGTTAATATGCATCTGTCCCTGCATGTAGACCCTCCAACCTGTGAGGAAAACTTGGGGTTGGCGGCAGTTGGCATTAAGCCACCATAAAAAATCACACTGTTTCAGTCCATTTGAATTTAGTGTGGTGCTGAGGTTCACCTGTTGCATGCTGCACTTGGGTCCCAATCTGGGACCCTAAGTTGAATTGTCGTGTTGGGTGCAGCAATAGGCGTGGTCCTAACTCTCTCTCTTCGGAGGATGTATATAAGTCACCCTGGGAAGGTACCGGGTTTTTCCCTTATTCTATTTTCAGAGTCTAGGTCCTCTAACAACAGAAAAACAAAATACTAATATTAACCAAATGATAATTTTAACACAATCAGGCCCTGTTTAGACTAAATAATTAATAAATTTTTGGCTTTAAAAACATTGTAATTATTGAAAATAAGTTCAAAATCTGTACTCAAATCTTGCAATTTGTTTCCCGAGTAATTCTACAAAACCTAAGAGTGAGCTTTAGAACAATTTGTTGAAGACATTGTAAGTTCGATTTAGTCTGTTTAACAAGACAAAAACTATCAAGGGTTCACCATAAACAATAACTTTCTATACTTTATCTGTTGTCAGATGTTGGCAACATAAGGTAAAATCCTTTATGATTTGAGATTCAAAGATTCATCATGAGATCCTGAGATTCATTAGATTCATGAGATACTGAGATTCATAATGTAAATGACATGCTAAACAATTAATATACAGTTTTCTTTACACAGACCCAGGAAACACATAATACAATAGCCCTGACATAAAGTCTGCATTAGAGTATAGCGGCTGTGGCAGGGATGTCTAACAGATGTTTGAGACATTATATTCAAGCACTGAGCCTTCATCCTTAACTTTAAAAGGGTCTTATGATGTGTGTAATTACCCCACAATCCATTTAAAGTTACTCTAATAAAAGGAGAAAAAAATAAAATCAGTTCTACTTAAGGAAAATCACTGCATGTTAACACAATAACAAAAAAAAAGACAACTGTTCAGAAGCTGATACAATTCTTTCTCAACAAATCATCAATACTGATGCAAAATTTTATAAATAATTTAAAATGTGTAAAAATGTGTAAAGTTCAGTAAGGTAGTATTCCTATGACTTAGATCAGAAAACAAGTTCCTCTAAGTTGGGCAAGACTTTCAACCTCATTATGTTTCATTCCTTCAAATAAGACCTTTTAAAACTGCAAAGTACTTTACTGTATAACTCACCTGTTTTTCAAATTAAAATAAAATAAATGACACCTGGGTTTTGTGTGGCCCTTTGTATGTCTTTTTAAAAACCGCCACTTTAAGCGGGGTTTTATAATATTTTTTTGGACTGACAAGTTACTTTTTTTCCTTTTGAAAAGATGCAATACTGGTGGAAAACTAAGAAGAAAAAAAATTATTTTGTGGCAAAAAGGGGGTAATAGCATCGACCCGACAAAGATTGACAATGGAGGCCGGTAAAAATTAAACAAAAAGATTTATTTTTTTTCATCTGTGGTTATTCCTTCCCCTACCCAACAAACAAAAACAGCCCCAAAAATAATAAACCCAAAAAAAAACCACAAAAGTTCTCTTCTTCCTCCACCCTCCCGGGCCTTTGCCTTTTCTCCCCCCCTGGTTTGGGTGGTGGCTCCCCTTTATAGCCCACATCTCAGGGCGGGCTCCCCGGCGGGGGCCCCCAAAAAGCCCAGCGGGGATGGGTTCAGTAGCTAATTGGGGCCCCCGATGAAACGGGGCCCACCTGTGTTCGGGGAAATAATTGCATCCATTGGCTCCCCCGGATGATGTAAAAGGGTGTCCCAGCCAGGCATGGGCCCCGGCTGTTCACCAATTTAACAGAAAGTATAGGGTTTAAAATTATTTTCAAAAATTTCTGTGTTTCAGGTTGACCTGCCTGTTCTCCCCCACCTTTGCTCAATTTAGAAGAATAAAAATACCAATCTTACCCATTAAAAAAATTTTTCCCTGCTTGGTTTTAACAGTTCATAAAAAGGAAAAAAAAAGCATTTACCATGGAAAAAGACAAATTCACTTCTTCTGGGGGGGTCTGTTTGATGGGTTGTGAAGATTTTTTTTTTTTCTGGTAATGAAAAAAGGAAAAACATGAGATGTCTCATTTTTGGAAATTTTTTTCCCCGTTTTTTCCAGGGTGAGCAGACAAACGGACAGAGGCAGATCCAATTAAGACCAGTTTAGCTTTTGATGGCAAAAAACTTTTATATTGCACAGAGGCATTGGCATTTATGGAGAACCTTTTTTTTCCCGTATTGGGCGAGAAAAACATTGAGAGGGGTGGTAAAAAAAGGGCCTGGTTCGGAAGAAACAATCCTCTGAGAGTGCTTTAATTTTGAACACATGTCTCCTGTGGGCGGTTTTCACACTTGGCAACAGGGAAAGAAGACAAGGCACAGACAGGGGAGAGAGATGTAAGTATATTTAATATTTGAAAAAAAAAACAAGCATAACATAGTTGAGGTGTTGCATGTTTAATGAAAAAATTATTCCTTAAAAGTTTTTTTCAAAGAAACGAAAAAGTAAAAAAACAAAATTTTTTTCGTCCCCAAAAATCGGAAAAAAGGGGATGGGTTTCATCAGGGAAAAGCATCCCAGTTTTAAAATTTTCCAGATCAATATACAGACAACAATACAGATTTCCTAAAACGGGGAAAAATCCCATCTTTAACAATGCCCCAGTACTTTGAAAAGGGGGCTGGGGGAAATTTCTATTGGGTGAAGAAGGGAAGAAGAGGGGACGTATCCAAGAGGTAGGAGGAAAAGGAAGGTAAAGGGGTTTGGGAAATGAGGGGAGGAACTTTTAATGTTGGCAGTAATGATGGGGAGAATTAGCTGATTTAATGGAAGAAAGAAGTTTTATATATTATGCATGCAAAAGGGCTAAATGATGGGGAGTAAGGCCCGGTGGGTCGGTGATTCAGTCTTGGAAATTAAATTGGTGAAAGCTGGTGGATGGGGCTTTTTATACTCTGTGAAATTAGTTCCTTTTTAACGGCAAAAGGGGGTTTTGGGGTAGTAAATAGATGGTACAACTAATATTTTTTTTTACTATAAATTAATGCAGTGGTTAGCGCTGCTGCTTTGTGGACCCAACAGTCTGGGCTTGAATGCATGCCTTCTTTTATGGACTTCCAATACCCATTTCTGTTGAATTTAACTGGGGAAAACATTAGACTGTTTAGTGATATGTCCTATTTACAGAACATGATGTACAGTTAAAGCTAATGATATTTGGTGCTCATCTGCTGAATGTGGCTCCACGCAGTATTAGCTGGTGCAACCTTAAAGTACCTGGTGCACAGACCACAAGGTAGTAGTGGGCAAAGGTAGTAAGTTTGCCAACTTTTTTCCCAGGAAACAAAAATACCTATACCCCTCAGGGCTCCATGCAGTGTGCGGCAATACCTGTAGACAAAGCCGTATCTAAACCCTTTGAGTCAGATAACCTTCCAACCCTATCGTAGTGTAACAGGGCATGCGATGGGCATTTGTGACTGACATTGTGGGCATTACCTGATGTACGTCATGGGTTTGCAGGCTCGCCAGACCCATCCTGAGACAACCATCCCACACTCCTTTAATACATAAAAGCCCATCCGTCTGCTTTTTATATCACCGTGCTACAAGCAATGGAGGACATCAAACTGAAGTGCCATTGCCTTGGTAAAGAAACTTTTAGTCGCCCTGATCTCACTTTTGTAATGTTTAAAACCCCTTTTATCCCCTACTCGTGAAAACATGTCTGTCTGTGAAAGTATCTTGTATATACGGGATATTTTCACATACATACTGAAATAAAAGGGCTATCCCCTAATTTCTTCACTGCGGTTTAGTGCTCCCGTAATCCTGCAGTAGCTGGTGAAAATTAGAATTTCTATCTTATAAACCAAGTACTTGCCTTTCATTCCACGGAACAGAAAGGCTGATTTATCATACATAATTAAATTCACAATATAAATATCTGTAAAAATTCAAATTCAGATGTGTCATTGCAGGTGTTAATTAATCAAAGTTTTTTCCACATATGAGTAGTCACTGGTAAGATGTTTCAGACTGAAGACTGTTTTTGCTAAATCGAAAGATTAGGGATAAAAAAATAGTTTTATTTTGTGAGAATTTAACAGTCTACATTTACACCATTTTATTTGTGCATACTGCAATTAGAAGGAAATTGTTCCACAGTAACTACTATCAGACCTAAGCTAAGCAGTGTTTAAATATTAATCATTAACTAAGGCAGATTTCCAAAAAAATGAAAAGGGGATGGTGTTCTAATAAGTCAAAAACATCAACAAAAATGCTTGCACATAAACAGTGTGCAGTTTTTAGCATAAGACCAGGGAGCATTTAGCTCTAATCAAAACAATACTGACAGTAATAAAACATAATACAACCCCAAGTCCTTAAATCTTGCAGGTTTGTTCCTCTGACCTGAGGCAAGTTTTTAATACAAGGAGAAGCAGCTGGTAATCCTGGGTTACCTAAAGTTGTGTTTTCCTGGGGGATCTGGGTGGTGTGGGAGATGGTCTGCTGACTAGCAACAGTAGGATCAGGTAATTGTGGATGTGACTGAAGCTGTGAAATCTGAAGGTACAGCTGGGGGGACAGGACTTGGAATAAGACCTGATAAGTTTTTAAAAAGGTGGAAGTGAAACAGAGGTCTGGGAGATAATGAGAAACCACACAATGAGGTTATGTGATATATGGTTTCAGTTGATTGTATGGATGACTTTTAATTTAGTCTGGGGTTTTGTCAAATCACAGAGTTTAAAGATGACAGGTGGGTCTTTTTCATATTGATTGCAGAGGGCAAAGAATCTAAAAGGGCCAATCAACATGGGGCTAAATTGTTTAACGATGTGCTGGTTTATCCATCAGTACTAGATTTCCAGTTGAATAATTTTGTACTTTATACAGTGATTGTAGACAGCTGCTGTTGTTGCTGTGCTTTATTTCTAAATACTGATTGCAGATCCGTAGGCATTTGTCAGTCATGCTTTCAATGAGGCTGCATATCACAGGATTGCCAGCTTTAGCAGATGTGGAATAGCCAATTTCTTTATTATTTTAAGTGGAACTTTGGTCTCCCGCCAAAAAGAAAAAGGGGTGAAACCTGTGGTGGCATGGGTTGTTGTATTATATGCCAATGCCATTTAGGTAAATGATTGTCCCCTTCTTGGCATAAATCAAATAGATATTTAGCCAGTTCCTCTTTTAAGGTGCGGTTATAACATTCCACTCCATCATACTGTCATGATATTGAGAAGTGCAGAGCTTGTGAATTGAAAACAAGTTGCAAAGGTGTTTTATGGGGTCTGACTCAAATTGACAACCTTGGTCTGGTGCAGAGCTTCTGAAATTCCTTGTTGGGATAAACTGTTCAAAAACAGTCCGATTCCTTAATGGATAAGGTTGACAAAAATTTTGTATTAAGATCCATCAGTACAGAGATCTTTATATAGACAACATCTTTTTCATCCTATGAACAATTACATTCCATATTTAAATTTCCAGCTGCACATTTCTTTTTACTATCTTCAAATTAGAATTTTTTTTAAGAGAACCTGCCAGATTTTCCTCATCTTGCCCTCGTCCATGCTGGAAAAATATTTGCTCAATTTCAAGGACTTAGCACCATCTCTGCAATATATAAAACTAGAGAATACCCGCCCGGAGAAGTAGTGTTAAGAAGTTATGAAAAGAAAAAAACAAACATTTTAAAAATAACGTAAGATGATTGTTATGTAATTGTTTTGTCATTGATATGAGTGTTGTTGTCATATCATCATTTTTTATATAAAAAATAGCTCGATTGGCGGAGAAAAAGAAAAGGAAACATTTTAATAATAACTAACATGATTGACAATGTAATTGTTTTGTAATTGTCATGAGTGTTGCTGATATATATATATATATATATATACACACACACACGACACATATATAAACATATACCCTCTATACACATATATATATACGGTTATATATATATATATACATATACACACATACTATATATACATATACATATATATACACATTCTGTATATATACACACACACATATATACATACTGTATATACAACATATACATATCTACATATATACTGTATATCACATATATATACAAATTCATATATATATCTACATATATATATTAGGGGTGGACTCGATTAAAAAATTAATCCAATTAATTAGAGGCTTGAAAATTAATCTTGATTAATCGTATGTTCGCACCAAAATTTCCCCCAAACCCAAATGTTTTTTTTTTTTTTTTTAAAATTTTTAGGGGACAGAATCAAAAAAACATGGACATGAATATTGTAAACTAAAATGTTTAAATTTCAAAAAAAAAAAACCTTTAAACTGCATTTGAATTAAAACAAAACAAAAATATCATCCCTGGTTAAAATTGGGCAGACTTAAAAAAAGGGGTAGTTTAATGTTTAAGTACATTTGCAGGTTTTTCTTAAATAATAAAAACCAAAATTTCACCAAAAAAGTCAGTTTTCTTTTTAAAAAAAATAAGTCGAAACATAAAGGTAATTTAAGCTTACTCTTTAAACTCTCAGTAACATTACCCAAAATTATTTTGTACATTAGGGAAAACAGTGTGATATTGAACATTTTGTAATTAGATGTATTTAAAATTACTACGGCAGAAGTCAATGATCCCCATAAACCACAAAGCCCCTTTCTGAAATGCTTTAATTTTTGCTTGCTTTTCAGTGTGCACAAAACCATGTTTTTATAAATTTCGGGAATCGAAATGATCGTTGGGGGCCTTTTTCCCGATTAACATTTTGTAGCTGTGATGTTTGCATCAGTGAATGGATGTACCAGGAAATCATGCATTGAAAAAAGTTCCTTTGCTTGGAATTGAAAGTGTGCGTTATTTTACGTTATGGATCATGCATAAAGCTTCTCAACTGTGCTTGTGCTAAGAAAGGGAAAATTTTTAAAAAAACAATTTGATTCGGTTAACCTAATATTTTTAAACGTCCCAAACCAAGGAGAGGGGAAAGGAAAAATAACGGGTAGCCCGTCTAGTCCTACATCCCCCCCTCGGGAATCAGGATATCCATGGCATTTGGCTGCAATTCTCGAGACACCCAAAAAAAATTCCCAGGGCCGGTTGAACCCCCTCAAGGCAATTCCCGAAGGGAAAAAAAAAAAACTTTCTTCAACGAATCCTTGAATCGCATTTTGGTTGTTTATTTTTTTTTTTTGATTAAAAAAAAACTGTTTAGTTTTGATTTGTCAAGGAACACACAGACAACAACAAAGTTAAAATCAAATTACCCCGCCCATTCTATTGAATCAAATTATAAAAATAATAATCTTTTTTCCTTATAAAGTGCCTTTACTATCGTCTGAGACGGCTGAAAATAATCAAAGGAAAAAATAAAAAAAGAAAGCACAAAAAGATTTAATAAATAATATACGATTTTTTTTGTTTATATTTATAACTTTTAAATAATATTTCTAGTTGATGCTGACAATTAATTTAAATGGGGTAAAATTTAAATATTGAAAAGTAAACAGTAAACACATTATATATATAAAAATTTGTCTGAGTTTTAAAAGGTGTAGGTCTCTTTATAAGCAAATTTTAAAAATCAATGTTAATATAGAGTATTATTATTATTCTATTTTGGGCCTTATATGAACTTTTTAAATTAGTTTTAAAGTTTTAAAAAAAACATAGGTCTCTTTTTTTTACAGGTACATATATACACAGTATATATAAAATTTTTTACTGCAGTAATTCATTGTTTTATATCCAGAAAGATTTTCCCAAGAATTTTTGTGGGAAAATATGTAAAATAGTTGATTTATCTTTTTCAGAAAAAAATTAACTCCCCAAACAATTCTTTTAAAAGTTTTAAATTGGCAAAGATAAAGTCAAAAAAAAAACCTTTTCACTTTTTATGTTTGTTTTTTTAAAATTTATAGAGATTTATTTTTTTTTTAAAGCTCACTTTTAAATTGAACTGATTAAAATTCAATGTTTATTATATTTATAAATTATTATAATTTTTTACATTGTTGCATAAATATTTAATAAATGTAATAAACTTAACCAAGAATTTTAAAAAAATCATTAAAAAAAATGTGCGGGTAAATGTAATTATATCTGCAAATGACATTTTAAAGTAGGTAAAATAAATATTTGGAAATATTGCAAAGGGAAATGTTTAATACTTAGTGAAAAATAGCTATGTGTTAAATAAACAAGCATAATTAACTATATATATATATATATATATAATATATATTATTCTCCATGATATATATATATATATATATATATAAAAAGTATTTTCTATATCGAAGATAGATGATAGATAGATAGATAGATAGATAGATAGATACATTGTGAAAAACTCAGCAAAAAAAAAGTCCTCTGTTTTTCCTTTTTTTACTTTCAGTAAACAATGTGTAAATTTGTATGAACACAAAAAGGGTAAACACCTAAAATAAACTAAAATGTTTCAAATTTCCCTGAATGAAGGAGGCTCAAAATTTAAAAGTACCATCAGTATCTGGTGTCCCCCTCTTGAATCTGCAGTGCATTTCCCCCCATGGACTGGGGTTTTTCGTTCTTGCTGGAGATGTTCCGCACTCTTTACCAAAACTCGTTCCTGGGCATTTCTGGGGGAAAGGCCAGCCCTCACCCTGGATCCAAAGGGTCCCCAGCGTGCTCAATGGGATCGAGATCCGTCTTCCCCTCGGGATGATCAGCAGTCCTCTGCCTCCCCCGCAGCATCCTAATGCACGTTCCGCAGATGAGCAGGGACCCGGGCATCTTTCTTTGGGTGTTTCACGGTAGACAATTCTTTATGTCCTGCGTTTTTTGAACTGGACCTTAAATGCCTACTTTCTTAAACTTTAGTCTTGCCCCTTCCACAGGTGCGTTAATTCATTGATTGAATTTAACATGCATGGAAAAATTTTTTAAACCCACAATGAAATCTGTAAAGTTATTTGGTTTTTTTAAAAAATTATTGTTGAAATAAAGTCCTGAAAAGGGGCGTTTTTTTTGCTGAATATATATATATATATATACTATGGCATAATATAATTAACTATATATATAAAAAATGGATATATATATAAATTAACTTTTATATCTATAAATCATGCTATTTTTAACATGTATTCATAATATATATGCAATTCTACAGCATGGTAGAATCACAAATTTAAAAAGGGGGGTTTTGCTTTTATGAATAATTTAGTGTTAAGTTTAAAAAAAAAACATCCAATCTTTTGTTTTACGGTAATATATATACATATATATTTATATACCAAAAAGACTTCCCAAGGTCTTTTTAGAAAATATTAAATAGTTGATTTTTTATGATTTGTATTTTTTTAATTAATGGCACTTCATAATTTTAAAAAACTCACTCTGTAAAAATTAAACTATGATTTAAAAATTAGTGTTTATTATACTGTATTTATACAGTCTTTAAAGTGTTGCAAAAAAATTTAGTAAATGTAAAAAAAAACCAAGAATGTTTAAAAAATATTTAGAACATGTGGGTGAACTAAAATATTTCAAAACACTAGTGGTAACATTTTTTGACAGTTCAAAAAACAACCAAATCGGAAACTCTCTTTTGGACTGGAAGCTTTGCGAATACATTAACTGACAAGAGGTTTGGGCCCCCCCTCCGATTTTTCTAGTCGTGATTCGTCAATTTTGGAGCAGAGCGGCCGTCTTGGTTTTTGGGTAGCCCAAACGGGGGGGTTTTTGGGCCCAAATTTTTGAGGATCGGGGGCCAAATTTGGCCGTGCTTTTAATTTTTGGTGAATCTTGGTAGCGGGGAGCGATCCATGCTAAAATATATATTTGTCGGGGGATGATAATTTTTATATATATACCGTGTATCCCTGGGGGTAAGTTATGAAAAAGAAAAGGGGAAATTTAAAAAAAAACGAAAGATTGTCAATATTAATTGTTTTGTGAGTGTTTTGGAAAGTTGCTGTCATCAAAGGGTTTGATTATCATTATTTCTTTCAATCAGGCTCGTATTTGCGATGTGTTCCAAGTTACATTCCTTTTGTAATCTTGAAAAAGGGCATTAAGTTTTTCAAAATATTTAAAAACTCGCTTCCTTTTTTTCTGTGATGTGACAAACTGCATGCCGGGTTTTGTTTTTTTTTCCGTCTTCCTTTTGCGGGGCTTTACTTTTCCACCGTGTCTTTTACAGTAGCTGCATTTATGTATGTTTTCAAAAATCAATCAATCAATCAAACATTTTTTATAGCACATATTCATACAAAAATGTACTCAAAGTGCTTTACAAAATGAATGAAAATAAAAGACACAATAAAAGATAAACATAAGTAAACATTTTAACATAGAATAAAGTAAGGTCCGATGGCCGGGGTGGACAGAAAAAAAAAAAAAAACCCAACTGGAAAAAAAAAAAAATCTTGGGGGTTGACCAAGAGACCGATCCCCCCTGGGCAATCTACTAACATAAATCAGGCCTTATTTTTTTTGCCTTTTCAACTTTTAATTCGGTTTTGTTCCGCTCTTTTGAACTGTTGCTTTTTTCTGTACTTTATCAGTTCCGGAGCCCTTTTTGGTGTACCATCGGGTTCCCAGCTTTTGGGCCCCTTTTCTATTCATAGCTTTTTTTAATGTTACCTTAGTCCTGGCACTTAAAACTTTTCTGGGTTTGCTGAGTTTGTGCAAACACCACCGGGCCATCTCATCTTTCTCCAAAACACAGTCCTTCACCGTGAATATTTACCCGTGGCGTTTTCTTTGGTTCCCCTGACGGGTGGCCCCTTTTGGGCGGCACTAAAAACAAACCCCGCGCAACCCGTCAGAACTTAATTTAAAAATTTGGTTTACGGGCTTTGTTTCCCAAAACAGAACTCTTCTTTTTTTTGCTTCCCCTTTTCAATTATATAATGCATGTTTTTTTGGCCCTTTTGAGGTCTTCCTGGTTTTTATGTACCGTGATTCGGGGAGGGTGAGATGTCACCAAACTCCGCCCCGGGCCAAAATCATCCACTTGCAGAGCCACAGCACCATACGTCCCCGCGGTTTCAGACCCGCGTTGTAGCCCCGCGTTGTAGCCCGGGAGTGCGTTTCAGGACTGACTTGTAACATTACTTTCGGAAGGTTTCGGCGGGTCTCGGCAAGTAAGTCTTCCCCAAGTCAGAACGGGCGTCACCGCATTTTGGGGCGGAGATGGGAAGATAATTTTTGGAAGGTTTCGGCGGGTCTCTTTAACATGTAACAAAATTAAAATCGTTAAAGATCTGGTATTTGAAAATAGTTTTTCGTTTACATTCATAAAACGAAATATACAGTATAATTACAATGTTTGACACGTTAGATTTTAGTAAAACGTTAATAATAAAAGTGATTACATTTTTAAAGAATAAACATTTTATCAATCTAATATTTTTTAAACATGATGTGAAGAAAAAGCGGCAATACGTTATACACTGAATTATGCTATATTTAATTGCCTTACATTGAACTTTTTGGTTTTTATCACTTATTATTATAAGCCACCAAAAAATATTATTAAAAACCCCTAATGTATTTATATAGCACCTTCCTATGCCCAAAATTCAGAAAGAACAACAAGACCTATATAACATTGGTACAAATATCTCCACTAAATAAAGATAAATACAGGATATACAAAACATTCAAATAGAAAAAAACAATAACCCGAACTAATATACAACATATAATACTACAACAAATTTTGAACAAATAACATAATTTGTGATAAGGAAAACCCCAGTACTTGGACAGATAGAGGGGAAAACGAAAGGAGCAGAATGTCAGGTCTGTTTAATGTTTTCCTAAACGAATGAGTTAAAAACAAATGAATGGAGTCAGCTGATGTCATTAATTTTGGGAGGTCATTCTACAGTCAGGGCGCTATATACAGCTGAAGGCCCTGCTGTCACCCACAGAGTGCAGGTTAGTGGGGGGCACAGAATGAGAGGACCTCAGTGGGCAGGTCAATAACAGAATTTGATATTCAATCCTGTAAGACACAGGGAGCAGTGAAGCTGCAGGATGGCTGTGATGTGCTTTGGGTGCCAGTCCCTGCCCAGGACTTTTTGAGTTGAGTTTGAATCAGCTGGAGCTGTGATATACAGTAAGATTAAGTGGCACCTGCCAGTAGTGACTTACAATAATCAATGCTGGATGTGATAACAGCGGGGACAAGATTTTCACCATTAGAAAAGGACGGGAATGAGCAAACATAAGAAATGTGACACAGGTGGTATTTCTTAATGTGCACATGGCTGAAAATAAGAAAAGGAGGAATAAAAAGTGACACCGGGATTCTTTGCAGTAAAAAGAAGGTCTGATGAGACCATCACCCAGAATGGCTGAAGGGGAGCTTGTTTTCTTAGTTCTTAAGTTGCATTTTAAATGCCGCTTTGAGGAGATAAGTTATGTTGCAATTTAATTTTAAAGAGTTCTGCTCTGTTCAGGTTTTAATTTTAATTTAATTTCACTGAAGCAAATTGTAAGCTGAGAAGGCTGTGATGAAGTGTCACTTTTAACATTGAAACAGATCTAAACATCATCTGCATAAAATGATAAGCCAGTCCAAAGCTACAAATAACTTGCTCAAGGGAAGCACGAGGATGTCATTTCATTAACAAGGGAAGTCAGATGGAGGAACTCCTGTAAAAATTAAGGCATGAGGCTTACCCTGGACATGCCCTAAGCTGCATGGCCACAACGCCATCAATAACTTTTACTTTTACACAAACTGGGACAGGAGCTCCTCAAGATGAAGGTAACAATGCTTAACTCAAAAAGGGAAAAAAATAAGCCAGAGCTCCATCTCAACTGCTGGCCACACAGAATAGGCCAGTGAAGACCTTCACGTTTGTATAAACAATTGACACATCCTTGGTACAATGTGACCTGCACAGAGAGAGGAGTTTCCCATGCCAGAAATGATAATGGACGCTAATTCTACAAAAGAGGAGTGGAAATTTAGACAAAACATTACGCTGGATGCTGGCCACAGAAAATTTTTTTCAACGTAAAACATCTCAAAAAATACTTTTGTCATCTGGGCACTTGAACCCGGGGGGCTGGAACAGGAGAAGACAGAGCCATCTTGAGGGCAGAGTAAACCATTGGTGACACCTCACATGCTACTGGGATGACATGTCCCAAAAAGACCCCAGCATGTACAGCCATTGTGTCGATTCAACAGTCCAATCCACAGAGGAACCAATGATGGTACCTGTAGTGTGTATGCATAGTGAGTGTGTTTGTGTTTCTCACTGTGTGAACTGTACAGATTATTACAGTATTGTGAGAAAATGAAAATATTAAATTCTGCTTGATAAACACATAGAATGTGATCTGAGGTAAACAGGTTATTTACATTGCTTGTTAAACTAAAGTGACCTTCTGTTTTAAAAAAAAAAAAGTCCCAATAGTACATACGTAGAAAAATGTAATCATAAATTGAGATTCAACAAATTCTTTCATGCTTCTAAAAGAGAAATTAAAATATGAGGTTTGTAAACTACTGTATTTGTGAAGGACTGAAGTGTGAGGCTTCTAAAACTACCTGAGTGTACTTCAGTAATTGTTAGTGACTTAGAAACCACAATATTACATTATTGCACTAAACATCTTCATAATGTCCAAGACCTCAAATCTTTCACTGCTGTACCAAAATAATGTTCTGTCCTCCAAGGAAACCCTCAAAAAAACACTACATTATCTCCAAAAGGAGACATTTTTACTAATTTTCATGTTTGTTCTGTGATGAAATATTTTTAAAAATATTTTAAAGGGCCTTTAGATAGCACTAAGTGGGCTTTAAATGACAATAGCCCCAAAAAGACTTGCAGTTAAATTGTTTTTTTTTAAAAAACTACCCACCATCAAAGGAAAACAGAAAAATCAAAAGTATTATAAACTGAAATCAACAGAGTATTAATGCACAATAAAATACAAGTAACAATCAATGAGCAACAGACAATAATTATATTGATTCATTAAATATCAGTTTATTTTAAGTTTTCATTTTATCCCGACATTCCAGTGAAAAGTTCCATATCATCCCTAAACTGAAAAATAAATATAAAGGGTTCTTTTAAAATTAAATCTTCATTTTTCAACTGCATCGATGATGTCCTGGAGAGCTCGGCTTTGGTCCTCCTCCTCCATTTTCCAGAAAATGGGGCTCGACACGGCACCTCTGAACAACTGTCTATGTTGGCGCAACCATTTTACTGCAGTGTGGAGGTCCCTTTATTAGTGGTTCCTTTAGATAAAGACCACAAAGAGAATTAAACAAAACATGTATTTCTACATGCCTATTTAAATAATATTAGATATTACATACAGTATATACCTCCTCACTGCTCTGGGTCTCATTCACACTCTCCAGTGCCTCTTTAGTGAACGCCTTTGTCCTGTAAGAAATATTCACACGTTAGCCAGAGAGAGAGAAAGAGAGAGAGGAATACCTTCAACAGCAAAATTCTCCAACAGAATGAAGCACCACCACCTCCTGATCAAGGGTAAATCCCCTGCCATGCAGATGGAAAAACAAAGTACATTAAAACCAGTAACAGATATTAACAAATAATCAGAGACATAAGTGAAAGCTTACAGCTGTGAAGTCAAATGGCCATCCCAAAACAAGGTGCAGAGCATACTGTGGAGCACACAAAATTATCTTAAATTAATATTTAATCTATTTGCATACAGTACAGTGCACACTCTACTTTTGCAATTTATTTATAGTGATTCTAAAGAATTAACCTAAAAAAAAAGTTTCTTTGATTTTCTCACCATCAACATGAATACATACAATCCACTGACCCAACCAACTGCTGTGGAAGATTTGAAATTGAAATGGATTCATATCACCTACTGCAAGTTACAAAGAATGTCCATTACTTGTAGTCCTCTCAATGACATTCCTAAACTAACCTTGTTTTAATTAGTATCCATGTGCCTGAAGATATTGTTTTTTCATGTTACTGTAACAAAACAAACAACAAGTCTTACACATACAAATGTAAATATCCCAAAATGTGCTGATATTTGGGGAGAGTAAGAAAAATCTTGATGAAGCAGAATATAAGCACAACTTCTTAAAGTAGGCATGTGTTATCAATATTAGGGGTGACATTTTGCATATCGGGTTGGAAAATGGATGGATGGATGAATTAAATAAAATATTGTAGTCTGGCAGTAGGGGCAGTGATAATGCTTGATGGTCTGCAGTCTAAACCACATCTTTGGGTGGCAAACTAAAATGTGTAACAGTATAAAATTTTTTAATGTAAAATACCGAGTTAAAGTATACAGTATGTTTCCAGTACTGGACATTACATTAAAATAAACTCTCAAATGAATTTACCTTCATGGGGAACTGCCTTCTTGAAATGACTCTTCAAATGCTTTTTAAATTTTTCCAGTTTGGAGGGCTTAAAACATTACCACTACAAAAAAGGGCAATGGAACAAGGTGCAACATCTGTTGCATTGAGTCAACAAGTGGGTACTCTCCCAATTGAATAGTTATGTGTTTCTATAAAAAATGACAAAAAGCAGGATAGCTTTAGCAAGTTTAAATTCTGTATCTACAGTAATCCCACAATACTAAATAACTGTTTTTAAACAAGCAATCAAATTTAATTATTTTGGCATTTTACAATTAGTATTGTCACAAAGCACTTTACTATTCCGGGCCATAAACCCGGAGACAAAATCTTGGTGTCATCCAGATTATAATTGAACAAAATAAAAATGGTCTGTTTTGTTTTACACAAATTAAAAATAACATAGAAGTTTAAAAAGAAAAGACAAAGGACAAATAGGAATGCAGATTCATTGTAAATTTTACATTGGACGGCTAACAAAAATATTTTATCCTAGATTTGAAAGGGGTGACAGACTGTCAGAAACTCAAACCACTTTTGGAGGGTTGTTCCTAAAACAGTGTGCTTTACAAACTACTGTTTTTATTTCCCTCAGCTTTTTTATTCTAGAACAACAAGATTTCCCCTTCCTGTAAGTGATTGTAAAAATTAAAGGGACTCAAATATTGAGATCTAACTATCAAGTGATACATGTGATCACCAGTACCTAATAATTCAATACAAAATACAAAAATTTTTCAGAGAAAATGTAAAAGCAAAACAGGGTGAAAATACGCATATTTCCTGGCTCTTTAAGCTCTTCAGCTCTGTATTTTGAACTAAATTAATCTGTTATCATCCACAAAAGCCTTATAGTGATCCATGTAGAAGTAATAAAACAGGATAAGTTATTCAGCATCATGGAATGCTAACATAATCTGATTTGCAATATTTCTTAAGTAAAGGACTACTCTAGATACATGTTTAGTATGTTTCAAATGAAAGATCTCATTTCATTGTAGATATATCAAGGTTTAGAATTATTGCATTGTGAGTATAGATGCCATCAACAGACATGTTACATTCAGACCCACATTTTAGCAGCTTTCAGACAATGTACACTTCTGTTTTTTTAGAATTCAACAAATGAAAATTCAAAAATCTACTTTCTAACAAGGTAAACCTCTATTTTAGAACACTAGATGGTTCATTAGTTGATCCAGATGAATATCATGGTCTATAGTATCAAATGTGGCACTTACTTAGATGTAATACTATGGCCTAAAAAGCAACCTTCGTCAGTGGAGTGCAAATCATTGAATACTTTGACTAAAACAGTACCTGGGTGAAAATGTTACAAGGTTACTTTTATTTAAAAATATGAGAACCTTACCTACACCTTTCTCTAAAATTCAAAATACAAAAAAAGATTGAAAATTGGTCTATAATTTGATAGATCACAATTAAAAAATTTCTTTTTAATTAAGAAAGAGGTTATTAAACATATAAATAATGTGGGTACAAGATTTAAAAACTAATTTATAAACTTTAAATTAGCTTACCAAAGAAAAAGATTTTCCAAGTGTAGTAAGAAAATGAGGGAAAATTTAGACTTGTTAACTAAAATTTTTAATTCTGAACATTCAATTTGGGAGTTTTTTCTCAGCTTTCTTAAAAGCAACATCATTTGCTACTTCTGGCTAAATAAAACATAATTTATTATAAAGTGGTGGAAATTTTGAACTATACCCAGATTACTTTCTCATTTGAAGACTTAATTTCACTTCTTAACCAATGGAATATGTTTGTTTCATTTTCATTTAAAAAGTCGCCCACCCCAAAAATAATTAAAGTTAAATAAACCTCGTTAACATTGTTAGGGAAAAGAATGGATGGATGAATACAATTTATAAAATATTACAAACAACAAAGCGAAACTTAAGTCTTAATTTAGGTTAAATATGTCTTAAAATGTTAGAATTTCCGTTTCATCAAGAACATAGACTGAACTTTGAGCAAAATCATTTTTTAAATTTTTTCTGACATACAACGATTTAAATGTCGATTTCTCCCGTTTCGGGCAACCACCGTAACCAGTGTTGCAGTCATTAAAATTAGCTCGCCAAAGTTACATATTACGTAAGTTAACTTTTCAAACTGTTCTGAAAAACGTTTTTCCAAAAATGTACAGGTTTATAATTATATTAAGAATAACAGTAGTAATAATAATAAAATAATAACAACAACAACAATAATACGTGCTGTTTTCTGTCATATTTTGTTGTGCTCAAAAATGCTGGCTAAGTGCAAAAACTAAGACTTGTGTTCGTAAATGGCGTTGTTTTGTTGCCTAGAAAATATAACGTCACTTCGGGTCAAAACTGGGTCTACAACTGCGGGTCTGAAACTGCGGTGGGGTATGGTGTGTGGCTCTGCAAGTGGATGCTTCTCCAGGTTGAAGCTCATCTCCCTACAGTAATGGAGAAAACTGCTTCCAAGTTATGACCATTAGGGGTGGGAAATTTGATATAAAACCTGTCCAACTTTTGAAAGGGAAACTGTAAGGATCAACCTGCCAAATTTCAGCCTTCCACCCACAGGGGAAGTTGGAGAATTAGTGATGAGTCAGTGAGTGAGTGGTGAGTGAGTGAGGGTTTTGGCCTTTTATTAGTATAGATTATTTTACAGTCCCTCCCTTTCAAAGATCCAAGAGGACAATGAAAAAAAAGATCTCTCAATCAATATTCAATTCAATTCATTTATTTGTCATTTCAGCAGAACATCCGAGATGTGCTGCAGACAAACGCATTCATGCACAAGACATTAAAAAAAACACATGGTTAAAATCAATTATATTCTAATTAAAAGTGCAGAAAATTATGATTAAAAGTGCATAAAAATTTCTGATTAAAAGTGCATAAAATTCTGATTAAAGTGCATAATTCTGATATAAAGTGCATTCAGTAAAATGCTAAAGTGCTTCATTTAAAAAAAGGGCGTAGGAAAAAAAACTTTTTTTAAATCTGGTGGTTCTGCATTTCAGGCGCGGTACCTTCTGCCTAATGGCATGAGGGAAAAGAGTTCAGAGGCAGGATGAGTGGGGTTCTGGAGATCCACACAGCTCTGGCCAGACAGAGTTTTTTTGCCAAGTCTTGTACATTGGCAGTGGGGTCCAATGATCCTCTCAGCAGCCCTCACCACTTTCCTCAGTGCTTTCCAGTCCAAAGCGCTGCAGCTTTCCTGCCACAGAGAACTGTTGCTGGTTAGCACGCTCTCTGTGGTCCCTCTGTAGAAAGTGGTGAGGACCGACTTGCTAAGATGGGCCCTTTTTAGCCTCCACAAGAAGATCAGGCGCTGGTGAGCCTTCTTGGTGATGGAGGAGGTGTGCAGGGACCAGGTGAGGTCGTTTGTCACATTTACTCCTAGGAACTTAGTAGACTGCACAATTTCCACAGCAGTGTTCTTGATGTGAACTGGGTGTATGTCAGCTGTTTCTTCCTGAATCGATCACCAGTTCTTTCATTTTTTCAACATTCAGTATCAGATAGTTTTATTACCATTCCACAATGACTTACCTCCTTCTATTATCCCCTCCCCTATCACCTCGAATGAGACCCACCACTGTTGTGTCGCCCCATACTTAATGATGTGATTTGTGCTGAACTTGGCACAACAGTCGGGGGTCATGAGCGTGAGGAGGAGGGGGACTCAGAACGCACCCCTGTGGAGAACCTGTGCTCAAGGAGAGGGTGTCTGATTTATTCTTCCTTACCGTATGTACTGGCCTGCCCGTTGAAAGTCCAATATCCAGTTTTGCAGAGGTGTGCTCAGTCCCAAGGCCCAGTTTGCTGATCAGATTCTGAGGGATGATGGTATTAAAAGCAATTAAAGTCAACAAACAGCATGCGGACCAGAGCATCTCTGTTCCCCAGATGTCCCCAGTCCTCAGTGGCACGGTTGGGGTGGGGGTGGAGTTGGTCAAATGAGGAAGGTAGGACAGAAATAATGTGTCCTTAATCGCCTCTGAAAACATTTCATCACTATTGATGTTAGGGCTACAGGGCGATATCATTCATGGTTGTGACTGTGGGTTTTTCAAAACCCGGGGATGATTTCTGAGGTTTAAAGCAAGATGGACAACAGCCTGACACAGAGAGATGTTAAATATCCGTAGGGACATGTGTCAGCTCTCCGCGACATCCTTTGAGTCGCAACCTGGTATCTGGTCTGGTCCTGCCGCTTTCCTTGGATTAATTCTCCCCCAGAGTCCAAGAACATCAAGGGTTTGGAACAGTGCCTTCTCCTCAGGATGGGGGTGGCCTTCGCTGGTGATGTGTCATTCAATGCTTCAAACGTCAAAGTACTTAGTCATTCAGGAAGTTGAAGCTATCATCACGGGGGTGAGAAACTGTTTTGTAATCTGTAACAGATTTAACCCCCTCACAATCTTCGCTGTTCCTGTGATCTTAAAAATGACTCTGTATTTTCTTTCCATGAGCCCTTTTAGCTCTTTTTGATAGCTTTATTGAGGTTGGCTCTTGCTGTTCTGAGGGCAGCTGTATCTCCAGATTTAAAAGCAGAGTTTCTCACTTTCAGCAAGGCTCGACCTCAACAGTCAGCCCCCGGTTTATCTCTGCCCTGACAATTATGTTTTTGGTGATGCAGACTTCATCCATGCATTTAATTATGTAGCCAGACACAGCCTCTGCATATTCATTTATGTCTGTCCTTTGATCTGTGGTAGCTGCCTCACTGAACACAGACCAGTTGGTGCACTCAAAACAATCTGTAGTGCGTTCATGGCTCTTCTGGCCAAGCTCTCACCTGTTTGAGTGATGTTTTTGATCTGATGAGCACAGGTCTTTATGCTGGGATTAGCATAATAGAGATGTGGTCTGATGAGCCAAGATGGGGCGTGGGGATGCTTTGAATCCTTTGATGTTGTTGTAGACATGATTCAATATATTGGTTCCCCAAATTCAAAATCGACATGTTGATAAAAATGGGTAAACTCTTCATGTTTGCCTGGTTAAAATCCCCAGCAACATGACTACTCCCTCTGGATGTGTAGATGTAAGATCGTTGATGTAGTAGCAGAGTGTGTCAATGGTTGCCTTGGTGTCAGCGTCAGGGGGGAATATAAACAGCTACTATAAGTACAACGGAAAATTCCCGTGGCAGATAAAAAGGCCGGCATTTAACTACCAAAAACTCAATGTCCAGAGAGCAACATGTGTGGATTTTTTTTGAGTCAACACACCATCTGTTGTTTATGTAGACGATGATACCTCTGCCCCGTGTTTTGCCGCTGAGACTGCAGCACCTGTCTGCCCGGTGGATAGTTAGCCCCGCTTAGGCTAAGCAATGTCGTTTGTGGAGTCGGTGAGCCAGGACTCCGTAAAGACAAAGCACAGCAATCCTAACCCTCGCTTCAATGTTAAATCCAGCTGAATGTAGTCCCAAATTTATTCTCCAGTGAGCGGATATTTGCCACCAAGATCAATGGTAGTGGCGTTCTACATGGATTAGCTTTAGCCTTAGCACTCAGCCCCCCCAGACACCTCGCTATTGTTTACGCATGCACCGCGCCGCCCTTTTTCTCCAGGGCGGGTAGCACTTAGATGATTTCGGGGCAAGCAGGCTTCAGGCCAGTCTAGCAGTCCAAATTCTTTCAGTAGAACTATGATGTTTGTATTTACTAGTCCTTTATCCTGTTCCATACCCAGTGACAGAAGGTTTAGCGAGGTAGATAATGTCAGGCGGCTTCTGTCAAAATTAATCCCAAAATTTTATTGATGAGATTAAACCCCCCTTTTAAACGGAAGACCGGAAGTCCGCCCCTCACCCACCCGGGTGTTTTGTTGACCTTTGAGACCTTTCGAAATCCTCCCCACACCCCTGGATGTTTTGTTGACCTTTGATGACCTTTATCAGGGTCCCTGTTGATTGATGACAGGAAGTCCCCTCCCCCAACCCCCTGTTGTTTATTGACCTTTAGCCCTGCCATCTGTTTTCCTCAGGAAACTGTCAAGGGCAATTTGATGATGCCCCACCCTCCTTGAAACCCCACCCCCCCCCTTTTAACCCAGCACCACCCCCAACCACTTCCCAGCCCCCATCTTCCTAAGACATGTTCAGGCATGTTGCAGCCGGACTGAAGGGAATGCCTAAGCCTCACCGATAGACAGCACATGATGTCTGGCCCCCTTCTTCCAAGGACATACACACACACAGGCTCCCCTCGGGCCAATCCCAACTTGTCGCCGTTTCCCGCCAATATTGTTTAGGTAAGAATCCTTGTATCTATGTAACAATTATTTTATAAATATCTATCTAATCATTGCTATATCATTTGTAAACCCCTTGTATTTTATCTAAGCCAAAACAGCCTTTTCCCTTCCCCTCTCCGTGGGAAAATCCTTTCACAGACAGGCTCTGAGTTTAAAAGCATTCAGCAGGGACAGAAAGACAAGCAGTCTAGCTTTTAGCAGCCCAGTGGGTTGTAGTTCAAAGCACACTGAAATACAAGCTGCCCACCCCCTGCGCAGCCTGGCTTTTTAGCAGCCCCTGCGCGTCCGCGAACTGGTCAGTCCCAAAGCACACAGAAAGGAAGAAAGGATCTTTCTCCGTTCACACTGAGCCCGGGCGCAGCTAGCCGAGTGATCCCCCTTCCCGGGGTGTGTGTGTTCACCTCCTCCTGACAGCTCTGGCTGATTCAGTCAGGCCCCGGGGCTTGCTAACAGCTGAGCAACCCCCCTTCTTCCATTCCCAAGACGCATGGGCAAAAATAGTTAAAGGCTTTCATGATAACTTTAAAAACCTGAGATAACTAGTTCTATAACCCCAAAAAATCACAAGAAAAAAGATCCCAAATTCCCTTTTAAATCAGGGGAGACGTCTAAACAAAATAATTAATATTTTATAATTTGTTTTAAACGACTAAAGCCATCTCTTGTTCTCCCCCTTTAATCCCCCCTCATGCAAAAACGCGTTTTATTTTTTTTTCAAAAAAGTTTAAATCCTTAATCAGTTTGGGATATCTCGGGCTAGAGAAAGGTTTAAAAATACTCTTTGTCAAACGGTTTTTCCAAACCCCTCACCCTCACCTCACCCCACCTCCAAACTAACCCCCCCACTCAATCCTCACCCCACCCCTCCCGGGCCGCTGGGTTGAGGGGGGTCGCGGGATTGTTTCAAATTTTAATGGGTTTGGGCCCCCAAGGGGGAAGGGGGGTTTTAGGGAAAATGCTTAAAACCGGGAGACAGTAGCAAGTGGGGGGTTTCCGCCCGATATTTAAAAACAAAAAAAATTTGGGGTAATATCTAAAAAAAACAGTTCATTCGGCCGGACCCCTTTCGGGGCCATTTTATTGGGGAGGACCCGGAGTGGAGGAATGCGGGAGGACGGGGAGGATGGGAAGGATGCGCGGGGCAAATGGCGGAGGAAGGGGAAATGCCTCCGTCAACCCGGGCCTATGGAGCGGAAGGTCTTTCTTTCTTAGGAAGCAGAGGAAAAGTTAAAACCATTCCCGGGGGTGGCCCAGGTGCTGTCAAAAAACCCGCCCCCTCCCTCCGCGCGACCGATCCCCTTGGGCCGCAGGTGGGCGGACCAAACCGAGTGGGGAAAAACTAGAGAGGGCTGGGCTTCCCTGAAGGGTCCCCCCGATAAGGGGTGAATTTTGGGTGAAAGTCCGGCCCCTGGTGACCAGGGATTCGACTTTTTGTAGGGACATCCACGGTGGCGGATCAGTCCCGGGCTCCACCAACAGGTGCGGAGGTTCACTGCCCCAAAGGCCGGGGCCTCCCTCTCCACTGCCGCCCCCGGGCCCCGGTCCATCAGTTTCGCTGGCACCCGGGTGCCCACCATGGCCTTTGGCTAGCACGGCCCCAGGCCTGTGCCCAGGCGGTCTGGAGAATAAGGGGGGGCCCAAAAATGGGGCCCTAAACAGGTGGGCGGGGGGCCTTTTTTAGGTCACTGAGCTGTTCTGCTTTGCGGCCACACCCGTAGGGGGCCCCTTTTTTTGTCAGGTCAGTCAAGGGGTGCTGCTCTTTCGGAAAAACGAACAAACCGGTAGTAACCGCAAGCCCCAAAAACCCTGCCCTGTTTCTGGTCCCGGGGGGCCATTCTAAGATGTCTTTAATTTTGGGAGCTCGGGGGCCCACCTGTTTGTCCCCGAGATGCCTAAATTTCCCTCCAATAAAAAAAAAACACTTGGGGGGGTTTAGGGGCGGCTTTGCCAGTGTTGGGGAGGACAGCCACCGCAGTAGATGCTCCTCCCAGGTGCGGAATAGATGAAAACGCCACCCAGGTAGGGCATATAGGATTGGGGGGGCCGCCTCTATCTCCCAGCGGGGAAGGTGGGGGGGCCCCCTGGCCCCCAAAGGGGAAACCTTGTACTGCCAGTGCCGTTTGGGGTGCTAAACCGTTTCCCCTTTTGCGGATCCCCAAGGAATTTCCCAATACCCTTTGTCATGTCAAGGGTAGTCAGATTCAAAACCCGTCCCACCCTAAAGGGAGGCACAATGCGGGGCATGGGGTGGCATCAACGGAATCTGATTCAGCGCTAAAGTCATTACAGAACCCCCAGGAGCCGCTGGCGGGCGGGGACAATAGGGCTGGACCAGGGATAGGGCTTTTTCCTTTGTCCATGCCCAACATCGTTTCACCCCCATTGACCTCTGCGTTTTTGCCTGGATGGGGCCTCTCCCGGCGCCCCGGCCCGGACATATCGGCTCAATCAGCGGCCCGGGCCCGGGTGACTGCCACTACCTGGGGGGATGGCTCGGGGTTTGGGCTAACTCCTGCCGCCAGGTGCTCTTCGGGTTGGGGGCGTTTTATGGGGGAAGGACCTGGGGGGGGGCTCCTCTATCCCCGGGGTTTAACAGGTTGACATGATCTTCCCGGGGTCGGATTGGGCTGTTTCCCAAATAGTCGCGAGTCCCCTCCTTAACCTCGTGGCCCTTGCCAGTGGCAGCACCGGGGGAGGTGGGGGCCCAAAACCCCTTTTGGGCCCGGCGGGAAATCCCTGAGGCAGTTTGGGTTGAACACCGGCCTGCGCTGCTTGCGCCGAGTCCGGTTCTTTTTGGAGGGGGTGATCTTTGTGGGCGGTCGGGGCCGGTTCCCGCTCCAAAAAGTTAAAGGGGGGGAAACCCCCCTCCCCCTTCTTTTTTGGATTGGGATTCCCCGGGGTTTTCGCCCGTAAAGTAATTCAAAAGGGGGAAGCCTGTGGGCCCGGGTCCTCCCCTAGGCAAAAACACGGGGAGGAGCTGGTCCCATTTCCCGCCCCCTGACTACCTTCGGAGATCTGTTAGCGCTGATTTCGTTAAACCCCCAGTTTGGGGTGATGGGCCCCCCTTTCAGGTGCTTTATCTGCATAATTTTGGGTACCTCCTTTACGTATCCGGGAAGGGGGACCCCGGTCCCTGAGGACCCCCTTGGGTATGCGTGAAAATAAGTTAACCAGTTCCGTCTGCAGTATTAGGGGGCGCGGGGGAAACCCAAGTCCCGGGGGGCATATCCACCATGACTGAAATATTTGTGGACGGGTTTTAGGCTCAGGGTCCCCCCAAAGACCCCTATCCTTTCAAAAGGGGTCCCCGAGGGAATAAAAGGGGCAGAGGGGTCCCTCCTTTGGGAATCTGGGGGGCTGGCACCCGGGCAGGATTGACAGAACCCCGGCCCCCGTTTTAGGGCCCGTAAAAACGGGGCTTAATCCTCTCCCGTGTTTTGGCCCGGGGGGGCGCCTGGAGTGAGCATGGCCACTGATATCTCCCCCGAGGCACGGTTGAACAACTTCCCACCTCGCCTCAGGGTAGCCCTCGGGACAACAGATCATTCTCAAGGGCAAAGAAGGGGCCCTGTGGATCCGCCCTGTTGAGCTGTTAGGCAAACGATGCATTCGGGGAAAGCGCGGGGGGTCACTTCCACTGCTCCTCTTTAAAAGGGGGCGGCGGGACCCGAAATTTATGGTCAGGCCGGGAGGGCGGGCCTGGGCCCCGGGAAAGGTTCCCCGGCTAGTCCCTCCGGCGGAATCTTCGGGGCAAGGTCCCGCCCCGGGTCCCCAGACACCAGCGCCAAGGGCCCTGCCCCTTTTGCCGGCGTGGAGGCCGCGGGGGGGGTGCCTTTTCCCCCCTAACAAATCACGAGGCCCGGGGCGGCGAAAGGCTTACCGCTATTCTTTTTGACCAGTCTTGTCCCAAATCACTGGGAAGGGGGGGCAGGTAACACAGCCCATTTGGTTTTTCCCCCCTTTCCGGTAACATAGCAGTGGGGACGATGGCCTAGTCCCCATGCACACAGGTAACCAACAAGTGTTTTTTTAACCACTGTTTGGGGGAACGGGAGCAACAATGGAATTTCTGCGAATCAAAAAAAACCCGGCGGCCCTTTTCAACACCACTCCCGGTCGGGCTGCCAAGGGATGCGGGGGACAATACCTCCCGATGATGTGCTGCAGTCCATAGGCTCGGGGATGGGGGGAGTTTTGGGAGCAGTGGGGGTCTCGCCCACTTAAAACAGCGGCGGACCCGGCCCTCTCTGGCTCGGGTGGCGCCTGCAGGGGGAGGGGCCGGGGGGGGCCGCCCCCTTTGGTTCCCGGAGGGCCTCCCCCGTGGGGGGACCCAACGGCGCCCAGGCGCGAGGGGGCCCGAAACGACTTCCCGGGCCTGCTGGGCGAGGAACTGGGCATGCTTTACCAGGCCTTCACAGGCCACCCCGACCCTTTCCCCCGCGGGGGTCTCTGGCCGTGGCGGCCCATCTTGCCCCAAATCACGCCGGGGGGGCCCTTTTTGGGGGCAAAAACCCCGTTCCGCCATTGGGGGCCTGCTGGCCGGGGGAATGCCTTTGGGGCCAATATTTGGGCGAGGGGGTGAGCGGGGGTCCTCCTCAGGGGGGGTTAATACCCCAAACGGGGTCCTTCAAATAGGCGCCAGATGGGCCCCTCGGGGCCCTGCCACTGTTCCCGGGGGGCCCCCTCTCAAACATGCCCAGGTAGGGCCCCGCCTCCCGGGCCCCCGGGAAAATAGGAGGGGGGGGCTGCCTGGGGGTCTTCCGCCCTTGCGCCCACTAACCTGGCCGCGGGCCTCCCGCTCCCGGGTGGGGCTTTCCTTTTCTGCAGGGCCTGGAGTTGGGTTTATTCCCCACACGGTTTTGGTTTTCCCTCCGTATTCCGGGATCTCTGAAACCCCGGGTATGCCACTTAAAAAAACCGGGGAGAATAGCAAGTGTTGGGGGGTTTTCCCCCTATTTGTAAAATAAAACAAAAATTTGGGGCAATATCAAAAAACAACAGTTCATAAGGGGCCGACCCTGGTGTCGCGGGATTTTTTTGGGGGGGCAAGTGGAGGAATGCGGAAGGACCGAAGGGGGGATGGGAAGGATGCTAGGGGAAGATGGCGGAGGAAGGCGGAAGTCGCCACGGCAATCCAGGGCCCATGGGGCAGGAAGGTCTTTCTTTCTATGAGGAAGCAGAGGAAAAGTTAATACCCACATTCCCGGCGTGGTGGTTCCCAGGTGCTGTCAGATCAATCCGGCCTCCTACTCGCGCGTGCGTGACAGCATGCAGATGATTAAACAAATCTACTGGGTTACAATGGAGTCTATTAAACAAATTCTGGACTTTTCATCACCCATCCAAAGGTGTTTTTTAAACCCCGGACAAACGAACATTCCCGGATGTCTGGCCAAAATGATGGCAAAACACCTGTTATTACAAATCACAGGAATATTCCAAAACATCCAACTCTTTGGATATATAAATAGCGGCGTGTAGCCCACACCCATACCTCTACGCTTCATTCAGAACAGCAAAGATGAATCGCTCCCAATACGGTTTGTCATGCAATTTATTAGAATAATGTATTGTAATTTTAATGACTACATCTAAATGAAATCTAATTATTCTTGATACAGACCAAACTGCAACAATCGTCCCGAACACCCAGGTAAGGCTATTTATGATTTTATCACGCGTTAAATGAAAATGTTTTAAAAACTGAGGTCTGAATTCTTATATTTTTCCTTAGAGCTGTTATACCGTCGATTAGCAAAATGGTAAAACCTTTTTAATATATCTGTCTTAATAGGCCATAATTAGTATTTAGGTTTTGGGCGTGCATATATCGGGGCTCGGTAGCTTGCGTGCATGTATAAGCTTACGTGTTTGTCAATATAAAACTGTTTTATAAATGTTTCTTCTGGGTTGATCCGCTCATGAAATGGGCTGATGAATCTAAAAAGGGGTGTCTTAACTAACCGCATGAGCGGCGTGCGTGGAGGTGAATATTTGAGTATAATTACTGGGTTGTAATGGAAAATGCCCAGGAATACAAAAAAGTTATTTCAAAGCGTCGGTTGATTCCTTTATTTTTTTTTTCTTTAGATTTATATATACAAGTAGATTCTTCGATTTTGATGAACCAGGTGAGAATTTTATTAAAATGCTAAAATTTTACATCGTTTCTATGTTGCGTGTGCGCCGCGCACTTCAGTTTTTTGCGTCGTGCATGTCGGAGCGTCATGTAATTACTGCGTTCGGAAGCCCTGAGCTTTGCTAAAATGAAATGTAAGACATACTAGGGTGCTTTGGGCTATCAAAGTATTGTTGAATCATCGGTAAATGAATATTATAACGTGTTTCTGTATTTATGAGATTATATTTTATTACCTGAGACCTGATTATTTTGAAAATGATTTATCCAACTTAGTTTAGGGATTGCTCATGCAGTTTGTTAAAGTGCTTGGGTAGTTACAAAAGCCTATCGGGTTGAATAGGGTGATGCATATTAAAGCGTTCTGTGATAATTAACCGTTTGAGGTGTGGTAAAAGTAAGAACGTGTGAGAACTTTTTTATGTTGTGGGTGTCTGGATTGGGCGGGTCATTTGGTTTAGCTGCTGAAAGAGCAGGGATTGGGAAATGTTATTTTAAATAGGGGTGTTTTTTTGTTTTGTAGACAAAAATTCTGTAAAAAAACCAAACAGTTTCCCAAAGGGATTACCTGATTTGTACAGCCCGTAAGTGGCCTTTTCAATTTATGGATGAAACTTTGGGGATCACACTTATCTGCAGATTTTGTGAAAATAGTCCTTTAACTAAGAAGGTTATAATTTTATTTTCAGATTCAACTTTCCCGGTGTTTTTAACCCAATTGCTGCAAGGTTCAGACAATCTAGAACTGTACAAAAACTGGGAGGACCCACAAACAACAACAACTTCTCAGAGCATCAGGGGTATTCTCCAGCAGCCTCTAAAGAGCAGCCGAGGGCAATCTCAGAACACCCTAGGGCATTCCCCGGCACCATCTTAAAGCAACGGGGTATTCCCCAGAAATCTCCCGGCACCCGCCAGGAAACCGTGAGTATTCTCCAGCACCATCTCAGAACAGCCGAGGGCTTCTCGGCACCCAGCCAAGAGCGCGTGGGTATTCTCCAAGCGAATTGTCGGTGTCTTCTAATTCTAGGCGGCGTTCATCCCCAGGTGGAACTTTACCGAATCGCCTCACTTGGCGGGATCTCGGGAAGAAGTGTTATTCACGATATTCCCATCGGCCTGCCCCACGACGGAGACATCGCGAAAGACTGGTGCTGTTGGGGGGCGTTCTTGCTGGGCATTTGAGCAATTTATAGATTGAGTCTCCTGGGTCAATTCCGTACCCGACATGAGTTCATTTGCTGCATCTTTTATACTTTTCCCAAGGTTCTACCCAGAAATTAAAGGATGGGTTTATATTACTTTTTCAATAAGAATAACATTGAATGCAAATTTTCATTTCTGTGCTATAACTGCAACCTTTGCTTAAATTTAGGTCATGCCTGAAAAGCGGGTCTAGCGCTAGCACAAGACGTGACAGCAGCACAGCAGCAACGACAGTGGAACAGACAGTGGAACAGACACCCTTCGTGAACATCCTGTAGGGCCCCAAAGGTAGGAAAAGGCCCGTCAATGAAAACCTGAGACTATTAAAGAGATGTCTGATACCTTGAATATTCTATAAAACCCCTAAAATACCTACCCTCCAGATACCTGAAATTGTTCATTCACCATCCCAGTGACACATCCTATTGACAATTTTGATCTCATTGATACTTTGCTCCAGGTTCTAAATTCTGATGAAATAGCCGTATTTAAACGCTCTGTTGGAGCTTTTGAAGAATACCTCTTCTCAGGACAGAGCGTCTTCAGGCCCTTCACAACAACCAATTGCCCTAAACATGTATGTGGTTTCCCCCACAGCCTTCTACCTAAAGGAACCTCGGGACCTAGTAACACCCACCTGTTGATGACTTAAAACAGCCGGACACTTCCTCCCCATAGCCTCAGACAGGATCAGGAGTGACTAATTCGTCCGGGGTAAACTTGAGTCTCGAAACCAACTCTCCACAGCCATCTACCTCGCTCTGGTGAATCCATACGTCTCAGAGCCGTCAGTAAGTTCCCCACAACCCTATACCCCGCACCGGTGAATCCGTCATCTCAGAACCGTCTGTAATTTCCCCACAACCCTCTACCTCTCGATTAAATAATTTGTCTATCGATTGTCCAAAATTTAACAATATCGAGATTAGACACCGCTTCAATTTTGAGGCCTACACACTTGATTCATTACCGAGTTTTTAGTCATATACACGAGACCCTTCAGCAAATATTAGACATTTTTCAGCACTTTGAATCCTATGGATCTAGTTCAGTTAAATTACGTGCGAATCTCTCAACCCAGTGTTTTCTCCCAAACCCGAGCCTGCTTTCTGTTGAAGACTTTTTAATCAAATTGAATTACTTCCCCAGAGTCACGCTACTATTTTAGCCGATTCCAGTCTGACATTAATCGTTTAGGTGGTCAGGGTTCCATCTGGTGGCGGGGGGGCGGGTAAAGCCTGTTCCTATTCAACGATGTAATCCTTCAAAAAAAACGGAAGCACCTATGGAACTCCTTTAACCGGGATGATCAGTGCTGTTTTGCCAGGGTTTGCTGGCTTGATTAAGCGATAAGTTCAGAAACAATCAGAAATTGTTGAACAAGAGGCTCGCCGTCTGCGTTGGGTCGGTTTATCAGCGGATCAGAAAGTAACGTTTTCAGATGTCGAAAAAATTTTAGAGGCTACTAGAATTAAAATTGTCCTGGTACAGGGCGCCTATTAAAATTTAGGGGACCCCGGGGCAGAAAACAAAGACCCGCGTTCCTGTTTTGCACCAGGATCATTATTACGGTATTTTGAATCTAAAAGGTTTTCTGGGATTTTCCTCGTCTCGATTTCGTTACGGGATATTCTTTTTTACGACATTGCTGCGAACAGCACTGTGATGTCTGTTTATCTACAAACTGTTTATTAGTTGGGGAGGCTTTTCGATGTCCCGATTGTCGTCGTTGCGATCAGGGTTTGCGAACTCCACAAAACCCAAATGGAATGAAAAAGGGGCGTCAGTCTGAAAGTATCTGCGGCGTCCCCTTTAAAATCTCACTCTCTGTTCGAGAATACGGCGAAGCGGTTCAAAACCTCCAAATGTAACCCCAAGCTGTCGGCGTTTGTAGAGCGATCTGAAAGTCGGATGAAAAACCCTCAGTGTTTTATTCAAAGCTTACGAAAAACCCAAACCATGAAAAATATGTGTTCACGATTTTGAGTGCCGTCAAGATGCTGGTACACACATCCCCAATTACATCCACTGCATGCATTGGGCGGTCGATCGTGGAGATGGGCGTCGAGGACTTCGTAGCAAAATTCTTTCACAATATCGATGTCCAAATACAAGATTACCCTTCATAGCTACAATTCTAAGGGTATTTTGTGGTATAGCAGGTACAACTCACTGAGCAAAGGCCCTTTTAAATAATCACCGCACCGGCGGCCGTGAGGGCGTGTTTTTGCGAGCAGCGGATTGGCGATTGGGGTTTCTCACTGTGCACAGGTGAGGAACTGCCACATTCGTGATTTCTCGTGGCTAATGCTACAGCTGTGATGGCCCCTCACATTATAAAAAAGAAGTGCAAGTCGGTTGAAGGGGTGAAAAAGATTGATTGGAGAGAAAAAGAAAAGGAAAAAGGACAGAGGTTACAGGGGCGAGGAAGCATGGGGCAAGAGAGTCGGACAGGCGGTGCGTCCGTGTGGTGGCGCGATCGAGGAGCAACTGTAAAGGGAAACTGGGGTGTTGGGCCTACACCCAGGCGATTGATTTGGATGTCGCTCCAGCTGGCGATTATGTAGCAGGAGTGACCGGGGGGCGACTGGCCGCGAGAAGCTGTGGAAAAAGGGAGCGGAAGTCGGCGACTTGGTTCTGGAATCAACGTGGCGACCTGGCCGTTGGTTGGAAACCAAGTTCTCCGAGACTGGGATGAGTGCCATACGAAGCCAGGGTTCGGAGGTCCCAGTCTCATGCGTGTGTTTCAGGAGGGCAGCTGCAGGGCGTCCCTTTCCTGCTGCTAAGCCCAAAACGGGATAAGCAGGTGAGGCTGCGCCAACAGGAAAGATGCACCAGGCTTGTCGTTGTTGTTGTTGTTTTAAAAACTGCTTCCTGTAGAAACATTTTACCTCGTTTTTAAAAAATTGCTTTTTTTTATTATTTTAACCTCCCGTTTCACCTTTTTTTGGATTATTTAATGAAAGAATTTGGAGCACTGCATTTTACATGGAACACTGTTTTTTTTTTGATTGTTTCTTTTTAAAAAAAGCACTGTTTCACTTTTTTCATCCCTTGCTCAGATGCTCAATTATTGCCTTCACTGACTAGCTCACTTTTGGTTTCATTATCGGCGGTGTTGGGTTCAAGGGTTCCCAAACAACCATGGGAGGCGTGGAGCCAGAACCCACATCGCCCCATTTGGTGGCAGCGGTGGGATATTCCCCAGGGGGGGATGAGCCCAGCAGTGGAGGCCAGAAGGGAGACAGAGGGAGCAAAACGGGATTGTAACTGACTTTTGAAAGAACCCATGTACCCAAGCCAGAGGAGGACATTTTTAGGACTGAGCTTTTAAGGACATTTATTTATTGCTGAGTTTTTTTAAATTTTCTTTAAGGTTCTTATTCTTTTAATGTCCTGTTTTATGAAGGGGGCTTGGGTTGGTTTATTTTAGGGATTGTTTTAGTGCTTTTATTGTTTTAGTGCAGTGTAGAGTGGCCGAGCTGTGGACCTGAGCTCCAGTTGCTTTGGGTTGGCAGTGGTGTGACCTTCCCATGCAACTGGGTTTTATGGGGGGTTTGGGATGTGGGATAGCGGGGCCACAGCTCACTGAGCAAAGGGCCCTTTTAAATAATCACCGCACCCGAGGCAAAACCCTTCTGAGGGCGATGTTTAGGAGCAGGGGGCGGTCGTCGTGTGGGTTCTCACCGTGTGCACAGGGGGAGGGAAATGCCCACATTGGGTTTCTCCGTGGCTAATCAACTGTGATGCCCCCCCGTTATAAAAAGCGCCGTCGGTTGAAGGGGTGAAAAAGAATTGATCGGGAGAGAAAGAAAAGGAAAGAGGACAAAGGGTTTCAGGGCGAGAAGCATGCGGTGCAAGAGAGCGGACAGGCGGTGCGTTTCGTGTGGGGGCGCTGCGATCGAGGGCAGCTGTAAAGGGAAGCTGGGGTGTTGGCCTCACCCAGGCGATTGATTTTGGGTTCGCTCCAGCTGGCGATTATGTAGCAGGGTGACCGAGGGGAAAGGGGACTGGCCCCAAAAAGCTGAAGGCGCGAGTCGGGGAGACTTGGTTCTGGAATCAACGTGGCGACCTGGCGTTGGTTGGGAAACCAAGTTCTCCGAGACTGGATGAGTGCCCTACGAAGCCAGGGTTGAGGTCTCCAGTCTCATGCGTGTGTTTCAGGAGGGCAGCGATGAGGCGTCTTACCTGCTGCTAAGCCCAAGCGGATAAGCAGGTGGGCAGCGCCTCAACAGGAAAGATGCACCAGGCTTGTCGTCGTTGTTGTTTTAAAAACTGCTTCCTGTAAAAAAAATTTTACCTCGTTTTAAAGGATTGCTTTTTTTTATTATTTTAACCTCCACGTTTTACCTTTTTATGGATTATTTAATGAAGAATTTGGAGCCTGCACTTACATGGAACACTGTTTGTTTTGATTGTTTCTTTTAATAAAGCACTGTTTCACTTTTAACCATTCCCCTTTCTCAGATGCTCAATTATTGCCTTCACTGACTAGCTCCTCGGTTTCATTATCGGCTGTTGGGTTCAAGGGTTCCCAAACAGCCATGGGAGCGTGGAACAGAACCCACATCGTCACAGTATGATGGATATTTCCTCATAAATATCTCTAATCAGCGGGCAAACTCCATTTTACATCCAGGGTTTTTAAATTAATGTGCTTTATAGAAAGATTACAACTTGAGATTTATCGACTCGTTGAACTTCTTACCTATGAAATTGAGCCGTATGCCCAAACCCTGGGATTCCAGGCTCAAAAGTACTTTCCCCCTTTCTTTTAATACGCTGAAAATCAAAATTACATGCCGGGCCCCTACCCGAGCCTAAATATTACGACATTCAACACATGATGAGCCAGGAAAGAGGAGTTTTGTCTTGGTCGACTATTAAAAGTGAAACCTTCAACTTTAGACAAGAAATGTCGTACTATTGTCAAAAGCATGGTTTTTTTGAGAACTGCCTGTTTTGAAATTTAGAGATGAAGTGATCGGGATGGTACTATTGACCCCTTTTGGTATGACCTAGCTTCTCTCTGTCTGTCCATGTACAGACAAAACTGCATGCCTGATATGCAATTGGAATCATTCCTACTGATCATTACAAAAGCACTCCAAAACATTCTAATGCTTCTATTCAGTGGCTAATGTTTCTTTCCCAGGGAAAGGGAAAAAATAAACATTGACATCGCATGAAATCATGGTGAAGTCAGGATGGGATCCTTTTTTTCTAGATAGTTCGCTAGTTCAGGGTGTCCAGCGGCCTTTGGGTTTGCTGGCTGCTTTTATCACGGATGTCCAGAGTGCTTCGATCTAGAAGCACCCTCTTCAGGGGCGTCTTTATAGAATTGTTTAAAACGTTTACTTTTAAATTGGAAAACTTTAATCTGGCTTTAAAGTGCTTTGGGGAACAGCTTAGGGCGCATGAAAAAGAGGAGCGGAGCTTCAGGATTTCTTAAGGCGCTTTGAGTTTCCTGAACCTATAAATCCCTGTGATCCCTTTATGGAGGCGTACCAAAACGATCAAATTATACCATAAGGTCTATGGTAGAGCAAATGCAATATACGATTTTACAAGTCTGTCCCCTCGTCAACAAAACAAAAACCTCATCGGCCATCCACCTTTTTTTTGAAGAGTTTGGCGATCTTAAGCAATACCGGCTCATTAAAATCACCATCTGCACACAATTTGTATTTTCGTCCTCCCTTTAAATTTGCAATAAAATTGATTTGTTCTGTCTCGTGTGCAGAACCAGAAAACCACCGGCCTTTGCTGTCACAATGATGGGAAAGGTCTTTAAAAGGAACTGGTGCAGCGCCCAAAATACTCAAGGCCTTAGATAAAGGGTACAAAGTTTTAAAAATTCATGAGATATGGCACTAGCAGAGTACACTAGATTTATTTTCGAGTACATCAAAATTCATCTGAAAGGCAAACAGGAGGCCTCTGGATGGCCTCAGGGTCGTGAGTAAGGGCGCCCCGGAAACACTATGTTGACGCTATTTCTTAAAAAAAGCTATTATTGGAGCGTAAAGCACTCCAATCCCGAAGAAAAATTTTCAAGTTATTTCTGAATTCTCTTTGGGAAAATTGGTCAGAAGCCTAACCAACTGACCACGGCGTTTGTTAAACACCAAAAATTCTTTGATTACCTGTTCTCAGACTATTCGGGTCTCCTATTTTGACTTTGTCAGCGGCAAATGGGTCCAGGTGCAGTGGAGTTCTGGGGTGGCTGATCAGTTGTGCCCCCGTCAATTTGGTGATGCCGCTTTCACCATGGCCCATGCCGGCTAGAATTGTCGAAATTTCTGGATGCGTTTAGGGCCGAGGGTTCTGTATCCCTGATACAGATTCCATTATCTTCACAACATCGCCGGACAGTACACACGCCCTTAAACGACTATTTAAACAAACTCACCAGGACTAGATCCTGGTATACATAGAAGGGAAATTTTTTTCTGGAGGTCAAAAAACGTCCTTTTACAAAGCGTTCAAAGGCAAAGGTCTGCATAAAGTAAAGGTATTACTCTCAATCAAAGCGGTTCAAAGGTAAACCTATATTTGTTAATGGATCAAGTCATACTTTTGTGAAAACGATCTACATAAAAGAAATAACCGTTCATGGTATGCAGATTCATAGGAAAAAAAGACCTGCGTTGCAAAATGCCCCTCAGAAGAGATTCAGAGTGGTGTCAACAAAAGGGTTCTCTTGCCCGATTTCCCTCTCTACCCTATGGATACTAAGAGGGCTTTGATGTAAGACTTAAACACCCGTTCTCAAAAATAGTCCGAGACCCTCCTGATGAGCAAATCGCATTATGTGAAAAAGCTTTTGGAAACACAGACCATTTTGCTTTCTCGCTGCCCTGACAATATAGTCTGGTTTTTATAGCTGTTGGCAGCCACTGTACTGACGAACTATTAGCCAGATTTCCCAAAATTAAATTTTTGGAGGATTA
>NW_024385888.1:0-15317 GCF_016835505.1 Polypterus senegalus
TAAAAAGGTGGCCATTCCCTCACCTAGTCTGAAATATGAGACCCTATGAAAATAATAATAATGAAGAATATAACTTTTTCAAGGCAGTTCTTTTATTCTTGATGAATAAAATTGCAAGCATCTGAACAGATACATGAGAAACAATAAATACATTCAGGTGTGCCTGAAGCCACCACTTCAGACAATGGAATGAGTTAGTTCCATGCCAACACTTTGTGGCACAGTAATGTGTGCCAGACTGAACTCTGTGAGTGCAGTGATCTAGATAAATTATGGCCATTTGCATTATATTTGTGGTATTTGTTCCATGTTTTTTGCATGAAGCAAAAATTTGTTAGCACTCTGCCTCTCAGTACAGATCACATTTAAGCAACAATTATTAGTCAGTATAGCTGCAGATGCTTCCTAGCCTAGTGACACATAAAAAAAAATTGCACCATTATAATCCACTCAAAACTAGGTTAGTTCATCCTTCCCCATTAACTCAAAAAAGTTCCTCAACATTTATCTGATTTTATTGAACTCATAGCAAAGTGAACTTTATGCAGCAAATGGGTAATTAAGCTTGCTTACTATTTACTCTAGACAGTAATTGAATATGATATTTTTTATTCACCATAAAATGGCCATTCAGAAAAAAGGAATGGATTTTAATATAATAAACAGCTAAAGAGTTGTGCAGCAAACATTAACATTTTTAAAAGCTTAAATAATTAAAAATTTCCAATGACTATTGTGGTCAAAACAAACACATAAAATTGGTATTATTGTGTTACACAATTGTTTCTGATTCTTTTGAGTAAAATCACATTGATATCACATTCTGTGTTATGGAGATATTAGGTTAAAAAGTACAAAGTTCAAGAGAAAATTGCAACTTTTACTGAAGTTTTAAGCTTTTAATTTTTGAAAATATATATATTAGAAAATCTAATTTGATATTAGCCTTATTGTTTTAAATTATTATTAAAGTTTTATTTTCAAAGTTAGACTATAGGGAAAAGCCAAATTAAATCCAATGTGATTCAATGTTGGATAACAATTTGTGAAGAGAATACTTTTATAGGCTCTGTATCTGAAAAAAATATATAGTGGATCTCAAAGTGAATTTATAAAAAGTAAATGTCTATTGTAATATCAAATTTAAATTAATAATTCATAATAAAATACACAAAATGAATTACTGCATTGGTAGGCATGTAACAGAAAAGAATTAAACATAATTGTTGTAATAAACATGAAAAGAAATTAATTGAACACATGCAATATACCAGTAGTGGATTTGAATACTTTTATCATTCAACTATCTTTCCTTGTCATTGTGAAATATTAATAGTATAAGTTTTGATAGCTTATAATATCACACAAAACTGTTCTTTCTCCATTCTGCACCCAACAAATATCAACAAATTCTGAAAATTTCTGGTCTTATCTATTCTGGAGATGGATATCTAAGCGGAGCTCCGTTGCAGCGACTTTATTTTTCTCTTATTTCTTATTATCCTGAGGTATCCTGTATTTACCCAACCAAAAGGAGTTTCTACTACAGTATATAAACATGAGTTACAAGAATGGGGACCAGAAAGAAAGCGGAAAGAAACCTAAAACTACACCCAAGTCTAGACAGGCATCAAGCCCAAGTGCAAGGTACGGACTTTCAGAGACTGTACCTGGAACAGGCAGTAAGCACAGACTTCCAGGACCCTGCTCCACTGCATCATCTCAGTTGAGAGCGAAATGGGAGCAAAGGTGCAAGTGATGCAAGTCTGATAGCTGCTGATTCTAGAAGATCACTTGAAACTAGAGATGGCCTTGCAGTCCGCACTTCATCTACTCTTCTGAGCCAGAAGCATGGGCTGTAGCAGGGGTTGCTACTTCACCCGCGGAGCATGAAAGCTGAAATGATTTGTCCGAACTGAAGGAAATGATGCTAACAGTGGCCACGGCCATAAATGAGCTCAAGAAAGACATTCAGAAAAATATCTTCTTCTTCCTTTTGGCTGCTCCGTTAGGAATAAGCTAGCTGGTCATCTTCTTCTGTATCTTTCTGTCCTCGCATCTTGTTCTGTTCTCTGCAGGAATACTCTGGAAACTCTAAAGGCCTTCTTAAGAGGACATATTATTTCATATCTTTCCCACAGAAATAAATTAGAAACCAAGAAGCGAAATTACTAGAATAGATGAAGAACATGCCAGGTGTCCAAGTGAGGGCTCTTCTATAGGAAAAGACAGGCTCTGCATTCTGAACTCAACCTCTTAACAACCAAAGAAACTGAACAACTCATTTTAAATCAGACATATTACTATGAACATGGAGAAAGCTAATAAGCTCTTAGCTCAAAAAATTTACAAGCAATAAGTTCAGAATGCAATCCCAGAAATCACCAACATGAATGGAGATAAAATCATTAACCATAAAAATACAATGCACACATTTACAGACTACTATATCCTTATATTCAACTGAGTTCAAAGGACAACACACAATCTAATGCATTTCTGGATACATTACAGATACCACAAATAGATACTTTTATTGCAGAGGAACTCGATAAACCTCTAGGCTAGATGTTATAAAGTCACTTCAGGCAGGAAAGCAGCAGGCCCTGATGACTACCCTGTCGAATTTTATAAGAAATTCTCCACTCAGCTAGCCCCCCTCTTATTATCAAAATTTACAGAAGCTAGAGATAATCAAATTCTACCTCAAACGTTCACTAATCATTAATCACTGTCTTTCCTAAACAAAATAAGGACTTATTACAATGTGCATCATACAGACCAATTTCACTTCTGAATAATGATGTTAAGATACTCTCCAAAGTCCTAGCTAGAAGGATGGGAAAGTGTGCCTTTGGTAATATCACAAGATCAAAGTGGATTTATTAAAGGCCGACACTGAGGTTTCAATGTTTAATTTAATATATTCACCTGCAAAGTCAAATACACGGAGATATTATTTGTTGGATGAAAAGCATTTGATATGATTGAATGGAATTATTGTACCTTTTCACTACATTAGAAATTTGGGTTTGGCCTGAACATTTGAGCATGGATCAAACTACTGTATACCTATCCAGACGCTTCAGTTTGTATTAACAACATTTGTTCAGACTACTTTAAACTAGAATGTGGTACCAGACAAGGATGCCTTGTCACCACTGCTATTGCATTAAGCCATTGAACCACTGGCAGTTCACTGTGAAATGCTTATCAGATAAGGAGGATTAGATTTCTATATGCAGGAGATATGGTTTTTTATATATCAGACCCACAAATACTTGGGCTGCAGTCTTTAAAACACTTACAAATTTCAAAAGATCTCTGGTCTCAGAATTAATTTAATTAAAAATATTTCTTTCAGTGAATTCTCAAGCATACAATATTAGATTGGACAACTTCCCTTTTATTATTGCAGATCAGTTTAAATACCTAGGGGTAAATATCACAAGTAAAAATAAAGCTATTTATCAACAAAATTTTGCCGCCTGTATGGAAAAAATTAAGCAAGACTTGCATAGATAGTCAACCCTTCAACTCACTCTAACTGGAAGAATTAATGTTGTTAAGATGACTATCCTTCCTAAGCTTATCTTTTTATTTCAAAACATTCCAATATACATCAACAAATAATTTTTTAAGCAATCAGATTCAACATAAATTCATTTATTTGGAACTTAAAACATCCATGTATCCAAGAGCGACCCTAGAAAGACCTAAGGCAGAAGGTGGCATGGCTCTACCTAACTTTCAGTTTTATTACTGGGCAGCAAACATACAAGCTATAAAAACCAGGACACAAATAGATGAACATACCGGGCTTGGTCCAGATAGAAATAAAATACTGCAGTACTTCTTATATTCCTGCTTTGTGCCCCAATATATGCAAGTTATCACCAATATACTAATAACCCAATTGAGCTTTACTCACTCAGAATATGGAACCAATGTAGAAAGCATTTTAAGATGGAGATTCTTTTATCTGTGGCACCTCTGCATGAGAACCACCTTTTTCAACCCTCGCAAACATAAGCAGTTTTTAATATCTTGAAAACATTTGGGATTATATTGCTTTAGAGTTCTTTATATAGACAAAATCTTTGCATCCCATGAACAATTACATTCCAAATTTAATTTTCCAGCAACACATTTCTTTCACTATCTTCAAATCAGTAACTTTGTTAAACATAACCTACCCGATTTTCCCCATCTCCCACCTCCCTCTATGCTGGAAAAAATATTGCTTAGTTTCGAGGACTCTGTCAATATTTCTGTAATATATAAAATTATTTCACAGTCCCTCCCTTTCAAAGATCCAAGAGGACAATGGAAAAAGGATCTCTTACTCAATATATCAGAAAAGGGTAGAAGGTAGCAATGCAGAGAATTCATTCGAGCTCCATATCCATAAAGCATACAACTCAATGTTTATGAGCACATCTGTCCTCTTCAAAATTGTCAAAATGTTTCAGGGCAAGTTCCAACCTCAGAGCGCTGCAATCAAGTTCAGCTTCTTCAATTTTTAAGTGCCTTCGTACAGCCTTGGTGTCACAATCCCTCCCAACCCATTGACAGCTGTGTTTGGTGTTCTCCCAGATGGGCTTAAAGTGGAGAAGGACAAACAAACTGTGATTTCCTTCACTATACTATTGGCACGCAGACTTATTTTACCAAAACTGGAAGAATCTTAACTCTCCTCTTTTAAGTCAGTGGGTAACTGATGTTTTATATTATTTGAAATTGGAAAAAAACTAATTCCCAGTTAAGTATCTGTGCAGAACTTTTTAAAACCTGGCAGGATCTAATCAATAATATTTCAGAATAAACTCTTAAAGCACTGAGGAAATAGATTCTCTTCCCATTTCTTTTTCTTCTCCATTTATCTTTATCCACTATTAAACTCATCAATTTACTAGTTTTAAGTTTTATTCCATTGGCCATGCTATTTTTCTCAGGGGTTGAGGTTGATTTGTTTTCAATCCTAATTTTTGTAAAATTGATCTATTTGTATGGAATAATTACACAAAATCAATAAAATGTAAAAAACAAAATTTCTGAAAAAATTTAAAAGAATCTGATATTATGGGGTAGTTTGAACAGAACAGATTTTCATAAACTAGATCCTAGCAGTTGAAAATGTCGTTTTATAAAGGCTGTCCAGAAAAAAAAGTCTACTGGAAAAATAAACAATATTTATTGACATGTGTATCCCCATTTCTTCTCTGGTGGCATAATCTACATTTGATTTTAGCTTATATGATGAGCTATTGTCAAGCGTCTGTGCTAAGCAACAAATGACTACAGCTAGCAGTATGTTAGATCACAAAGATAGAATTGTACCTGATGACAAAGTGCTTTGATCAAAGCTTAGTGTTTATCGATTGGCAAGCACCTGGTGATAAACTAACAGGTGACACGATTGCTGAACGATTGAGGAGAAAAAAATCCAATGAGGTGTGCTTTGAAAACATAAGAGATGGATCAGTGGATGGATGAATTAATGTTCTATCTTGAAAGGACATTGCCAGCTTCTTAAACAAAAGTTGAATCTGAGAGTGCAAAAGAACATCAGCTAATACAACAACTAAGACTCCAGTTGTGATGTCAAACTATTAATAAAACAGTAATTACATCCAAAAAGCAAGGAGATAAAAGTATGTTGGCAAATATAAAACTGACAAGAACTACAGTTGTCTTGAAAGTTTGTGAACCCTTAGAATTTTCTATATTTCTGCATAAATATGACATAAAGATCATCAGATTTTCACTCAAGTCCTAAAAGTAGATAAAGAGAAACCAGTTAAACAAATGAGACAAAAATATTCTACTTGGTCATATTTATTAAGGAAAATGATTGAATATTACATATTTGTGAATGGCAAAAGTATGAAACCTTGCTCAGTATCTGGTGTGACTCCCTTTGCAGCATAACTGCAACTAAATATTTCGTAACTTTTGATCATTCCCTTACGGCTTGGAGGAATTTTAGACCATTCCTCCGTACAGAACAGCTTCAACTCTGGGATGTTGGTGGTTTTCCTCACATTACCTGCTCACTTCAGGTCCTTCCACAACATTTCTATTGGATTATGGTCAGGACTTTGACTTGGCCATTCCAAACATTAACTTCTTCTTTAACCATTCTTTGGTAGAGCGATTTGCGTGCTTAGGGTCATTGTCTTAGCGCATTACCACCTTCTCTTGAGATTCAGTTCATGGACTAAGTCCTGACATTTTCATATAGAATTTCTGATATAATTCAGAATTTATTGTTCCCATCAATGAAACAAACCGTCCTGCCCAGATGCAGAAAAAGCAGCCCCAAACCATGATACAACACCAATGTTTCGATGGAATAAAAGGTTCTTATGCTGGAATCAGTGTTTTGTTTTTCCAAGCATAACGCTTTCATTTAAACCAAAAATAGTCTTCCAATAGCCTTCTGGTTTGTCCACGATCTTTAGCAAACTGAGGATGAGCAGCAATGTTTTTAGAGAGCAGTGGCTTTCTCCTCAAGCCCTGTCATGCACCCATTGTGTTCAGTGTTCTCCTGATGGTGGACTCATGAACATGAACATTAATCCAACGTGAAGAGGCCTTAGTTGCTTAGAAGATACCCTGGGGTCCTTTGTGACCTCGTGCTATCACACACCTTGCTCTTGGAGTGATCTTTGTTAGTGCACCACTCCTGGGGTGGGTAACAATGGTCTTGAATTTCTCCATTTGTACACAATCTGTCTGACTGTGATTGGTGGAAACTCTTTAGAGATGGCTTTGGAACCTTTTCCAGCCTGATGAGCTCAACAACTCTTTTCTGAGGTCCTCAGAAATCTCCATGTTCTCTTGATCACTTCACAAACATGTGTTGTGAAGAGCAGACTTTGATAGATCAGTATTCTTACATACACAGGGTTCCCATTCCACCTGATTGTCATCCCATTGATTGAAAACACCTGACTCTAATTTCACCTTCAAACTAACTGCTAATTCTTGAGGTTCAATACTTTTGCCACTCACAAATATGTAATATTCAATAATTTTCCTCAATAAATAAATGACCAAGTATAATATTTCTGTCTAATTTGTTGAACTGGTTTCTCTTTATCTACTTTTAGGACTTGAGTGAAAATCTGATGATGTTTTGTCATATTTATGCAGAAATATAGAAAATTCTAAAGGGTTCCCAAACTTTTAAGCACAACTGTAATTTATAAAGTGCTGTTTTAATTAGCATGTTAATTAAAATACTTGCAGTCACCTACAGAACATTACTAAAAGCAGCGAAGTGTCATGTGGAACCAAAGCATGAAGTCTTTTCACAACTACCACTCTGTACTTCTCCACAAAGCATAGTAACATGATGAGATTATCAAGCCTTTGCAGAGCAACTATTTTAAAAGACCGCTGTTTATGAAGTGTTATGTATTTTATCATTTTCTACTTTGCTTCTGTTGCCAAAAATACTATATCATTTTCAAAAACCTGTCAGATGAAACATGTAGAGACACATTTATTTTGTCATATACAGTGATCCCTCACTATTTTCTCGTGTTGCATGCGCTTCACTCTATCGTGATTTTAAATGTAAGCATATCTAAATATATATCACGGATTTTTGCTGGTCCTGGATTCTGCGGACAATGGGTCTTTAATTTATGGTACATGCTTCCTCACTTGTTTGCCCAGTTGATTTCATACAAGGGGCTATTGCAAGATGGCTGAAACTACCCAATCAGAGCACGTATTACATATTAAATAAAACTCCTCAATGATATACAATATGCTTTCCTGCGCTTCCATATTGAAAGCCCAAAAACATATGATTTTGATTGTTTGCTTGTCTCTGCCTCTCTCTCTCTCTGACATTCTCTGCTCCTGGGAGGAGGTGTGACAGAGGCTGTTCACAGAGGCTGTTCGCCTAGAGGATACAGATGCTCCTCTAAAATGCTAAAAGAATACCTTCACATTGCTGCCTTCCTTGTATCTGCTTTTCGGATTGCCTCGTATCTTAAAAGCCCTATTGATTTTGATTGTTGCTTTTCTCCCTCTCTTCTCTTTCTCTCTGACATTCTCTGCTCTGACACACCCCTTTGAAGAAAGCTATGTTTGCATTCTTTTAATTGTGAGACGGAACTGTCATCTCTGTCTTCTCATGGAGCACAGTTTAAACATTTGACTAAAGGGTGTTATTTCATGTCTAGAGGGGCTCTAATAATGTTAGAAAATGTATTTAGAAGGTGTAAACAGGTTTTCTATGCTTTTTAAATGTGAAAATATTTGATTTATAAATAAAGAATCCTACTTCCGGAATTAATTTTTTCACGGCAGAGTCTGGAATGGATTAACCTCAATAAGCGAGGGCTGACTGTAGTCCATGGTGACCGCGTTATCCTATTGTACTTTTCTGTTTCAATAATAAACATTTAGAAAAGCCTTACAAAGTGTTTCTTGAAAATAATGTAACTAAAATGCTTTTTAACCATATTAGCATAAAATAGATTAAAAAAAAGGGGTATAAACGAATTACTGTGTTTCAAAAAAGCAGAATATAACAATATAAGCATAACACTGCAAGCAGCCCATAGGTTTTCAGTTTCAGCACCACAAATCTCAGTACAAACTCAACTGAACAACAAGGCATCTGCCTTTTCTCAAAACTTGACAACAGGGTGGTTCAACACCATTTAGCCTTTTACAGTGCCTATTAAAAATCACAGTTAATTTCATTCATTGCCATGTTTACCAGTTCGTCTGACCCATGTAACTGCACTGGGACAGCAAAACTCAACTGCACTTTAACATTAGGTGTTCACTTTTTTCTGAAAATTAGAGTGGATCAGCGGCATACAACCCTGTTTAATGCCAGTCGTACATTACATTGAAATCTGTTCTTTAGATATGGGAATATGACAAATTTGCCAGTCCACTTGACCCTATGTACCCAAATTCAACTGCAATTTAACAAAGAAATTTTTTTTTCTCAAAACTAGTGCAGCCCAATGCCATCTAACCCGTTCTCCCTATATCTCCCATGATAGATTTGTGTCACAGCCTGGGCTGATTGCCCGTGGATCAGAGGTGTGAACAGAACATAATGTGTGGTGGGCATTTGACTTGTCTGGGGGGCAAAAAATATCCATCCATCCATCCCCATTTTTGTAGGGGGGACAAATAATAATAACAACATAGTTTTATCTATACTAATAAAAGTAAAGCCTCACTGACTGACTGACTGACTCCTCACTCCTCACTCCACTCATCACTAATTCTCCAACTTCCCATGTAGGTGGAAGGCTGAAATTTGGCAGGCTCATTCCTTACAGCTTACTTACAAAAAGTTAGGAGGTTTCATTTGAAATTCTTGCGCTGCGGTCATAACTGGAACATACTTTCGTATACTGTATATGGCCATAGCGGGCAGCTCTATGCGTGTGAGGAGGATTCGCTCTTGCGCTCGCATCATACGCCTCCCGTAATTGAGTGCCTGCCCATATAAGGCCGTCCCTCAGCAGCAATCCAATAGAAACACTCTGCCACTAAATATTCAGATGAAGATGAGATGGTCAGGGTGGTGTTTGACACAAACTCAGAAACTGAGAGAGAAACTTTTAAGTGCGGGTCTTAGCTAACATTAAATAAAGCCATGGACATTCTACGAGATCACACAAGATAGCACAGGCACAGGTCAGAAGCTTTGATGCATGTACTCTGAGCAGCTCACGTGAACTGACTATGACGCAGTACGCTGAGAACAAGCAAGACCTCTAAAGAGCACAGAGACTTTTGATCACGTGAGCGGTGTCGCAAAAGTGGCCTCTCCTGCACTACAAAATACTATAAAATGAGCAGCGGGCAGCAGCAAGCCGTCCCGGCCTTTGAGACGCTGACTGCGATTCTGCCTTAAGTGAAAGTAAACACTTTTAATTTTTTCCTCCTTCCCCTGAGCTATATCCCAGACAACTGCAAACACGGATCCCATTTCTGGGACCGCAGCAAACAATATTAAGGTGCTTCACACTTTCTTTACCGCATCGATTATGAGGCGTCAGGTTGGATTATGAAGACACGCACAGGAGTGGAGGACCGACAGTGCCATCCGCCAGTTAATGGCAGGCCATCTCTCCAGTCTACACGAGACCCAGCGGACGCTTCCAAAGGCGCTCATATGCGTCAGCGAAGACGTCTCTCTACACTATATAAAGAAAAGGCAAATTTCCTTTCTTTACACCTTTTTCCTTTTATTCCAAACCAAAGCCTTTCTCTTAACACTGCAGGACACAAAACTAATTTTCTTTAATTGCTGGTAATGCGTGGCACATTACCACAGGCAGAAATTTGGATGTTCACATAGAAAATGTAATTTCTATACCACAGCCGTCGTGTAGCGCCTTTCAAAGGGATCAACTACTGAGAGATGATCCATATACATTTTAGCTGCTGTTAGCACTTCTTACCTGTTTTGTTATACCGTCTTTAAAATGTAGCTTACCCGAAACCACTACAGTAGTGCTCAATGTATCTTTACTTTTTAAATTGTTAATGTTTTACTGTTTAATATCTTATAAACTACATTTTATTTTTTTTCCTTAAAGTCAGTGACCAAAGCCAATGGGTGATCAGCATATATATATATATATACACACAAACACATATAGACAATACATACCTGTGGGTATGTGTATATATATATATATATATATATATATATATATATATATATATATAACACACCTATCTACATTATATGCACACATACTAATACAGACACACACATATATATATATATATATATTTATGTATGTATGTGTGTCATATATAGTAGATGATAATATATATGTATATGTGTGTGTATATATGTATATATGTAGATACAGTATGTATATAGATATATGTATATAGATATATGTATATATGTGTATATATATATGTAGATATGTATGTAGAGATATAAATATATGTGTATATATATATATATATGTATATGTAGACTCAAACCGATTATGACAGAAGCATTCCAAGCTGTGAGAAAACACTAAAAGGAGGCGGTCAGGTCATGGTACATTTTCTGATGCAGCTAGACTAAAACAACTTTGTGACACTGCCCAAATACTATGAAAATCCACAAATTACTAGACACACTGTCGCTAAATACTGCAGGCAAATCCACAACTTAATAGAGACGCTGCCGCTAAATACTGACATAGCAATTTGGGTAGTGAACACTTCAATAAATGAAACCTGTTATCTTAACAGACGGTTGACAAACACGGAATGTAACTTGAACACAACCGTCTTCCAAATACGAACCTGATTGAAAGGAATAATGATAATCAAATCCTTGATGACAGCAAAACTCATAGCAGTGACAAAACAATTACTTTGACAATCATGTTACGTTATTTTAAAATGTTTCCTTTTCTTTTCATGACTTCTTTAACAACGACTTTCCATCATGAGTCATGGGTATTTTGCTAGTATAACATATAAATGCAAAATTGTGGCATAAATCATAACCTATTGTTCAATAAAATTAAAAGAGACAATGGAACTTGTATTATTATTTTTGTGAACAAATATAGAACTACATCTACAAGGTAAATATCAATAAAGTCAAATGTATACAACATATGAGAGCCAGAACAGAAATGTGGCTCATTGTAGTTATTAGGATATCAGTTTCCAGTGTTTAATCTGGATATTATCTACAGGAGCAGTCTGCGGTTACTCTTGGCAAATTCTGAAATAAATTCATTCATGTCTAGATTTTCTGTGATGTTTTCTCCTGTCCTGAATGACTAAATTTCTTTCTTGAATGCAGCATTGTTCAGCGGAGTGAGTGAGAATGCAGTTCAAAGTAAGAAAAGCGTTTGAATGCAGCTGAAGACACACCAATGATGAGTGCTGTGACATATAGAAATGCAACATACGAAGGCTTCTTTGTACTGCTGAATGCATGCTTCAGAGAGATTAGCATCAGCTGGCAGTTTATTGATCAACTTGCTTTTGCCACAGCAATTTCATTTTGCAAGCTCATGCTGTTTTGCTCAGTGCCTGCAAGTGCCTGAAGTGGTTTCAGGAGAAAATGATAAAGAAATAATTTGATTGTGGCATGAGAGCAATGTGGCCCTCAATAATTCAACATTTCTCTGAATGAATCTTGTCTCCTTTCCAAAGAGCTCTACCAAGAATGCTGAACATAGCCCTTTAAAATTATGATTAGGAGCAATTTGTTCATCCAGTCACCCTATCCAAGCTAGATCAAATACTATCATCAAACTGTGAATTAACTTTCTGTTTCCTTTTGGCGAATTGGTAGGCCTACTTTCACACTGAGAGAAATGCTCCCCCCAAAAATGAGTCGCATCTCATCTCCTTCAGTGTGGCTAGTAAGCTGTCACCACCTCCCCAGCAGTGTATAAACCACTGCATGTGCCTGTAAATTGCATTGGCTGGTTTCAGCACACCAAGCACATGAAGGAGGAATTTTCCTGTATTGAAAAAATTTGTTTTTTTAAATTTGGTCAAAAGACCACATGCCTCTATGCAATTGTCAAAGGGCAGTGTCAGCCTGCTACCTCAAGAGAAGCCCCTTATAGCTTTCTCATTGTTGACAATGGACTTTGTGACATCATAATGACTGGTCCATTTCTAGAAGTCTTTTCAGTGTGGGTGTATTGTATGTGTGTGAAACATAATGTCTGTGACAAAATGTGTTCAATGAATTTGACCAGTCAGAGAACTTCTAGCTAGAGGTTCTGATTCACTGATGTGTCACTGCTAAATGGAGCTGGTGGTTGTAGCAGTGTACATATGGAATACTTACCAACTTTGTTTTATAACAAGGCCTGGACACCACCCTTGCCCCAGACATGACATAAGCACAATCAAAACACTGACAACTAAATTGTCTAGGCTGTAACCTAGCTCAGAGAGATGTGACAGAATTTGGTTACAAATATATTCCACATCAAGCTGATTCAGTTCAATTAAGCCAATCAGGTGTTCTTCAGGGATGGAGTTCGACAAATCTAATCATCACAGATAATTTCTCAATGTTACAGCGATCCTAGTATCATTACTTTTTAATGCAAAGTCCAGGAGAGTCACCTTTCATATTTGGTCCTGATATCTTTTACCACCATTCTGGCAAGAGTCCTCAATTATTTTATTTTGAATTACATTGGATGTGTATTTTATTGTCTGGGATGTATTTACAATTTCTGCAAGTTTGGCATCTTTTTTTATTGTGTAAACTTGCTTTCACCGCTCTCTGCCTGGCGCCAATACTCTCCATGCAGACATGTCTCTGACGTCGGGATACTAGACGCGTGTTGTGGTAGCGCACCGCCTTTTCTAGAGTTTTTCCCAAATTTGTGCAGCAAGTTTGGTGAATATGTCTCGATCCAAATTGGAATCACTAAATTTGTGGCAGGTAAAGCAAAGCTGGCATCACGGACCACAGAATATTCAAGCCATAGTCGATACTGATACCAGCTTGCACTAAAACATCTGAGTGTCTTTCCGAATCGCGCTGGGATAATTAATTAAATTGGGCTGGGATGGACTATCCATATTTAAGTCAGGCAGACCGGACTGTATATTTTTTGAAGGCAGAGGTTTGGAGTACCCGACACGGCCCAGAGCTAGAGGATTATGTAGGCTTATCTACATCTTTTGGAGTTTCAGTTCGATGTGGGTGCGCTGTGCTCCATGTTGGTAGCAGCAGTGCTGGGCTCAACCGTGAGCCAGCAGTTTCTGGGAGGGACAGAGGTTGAAGATGTCTGCTTTTAATAAGCCACCATGCACAGCCTTTGGTGTTACCAACCAGAAAAAAAAAGAAGGGGCGATATGCTGTTTTAATTAAAGAATGCAGTCAACAGGTTCAAAACATGCTGCAAAATGTGAAGTGAACTAGGGGCAGTGCGGTGCCTGTCTAGGGGAGTAGCACTGACTGATATGCCCCAAATTCAAACGGGCCAATTGGAAGCAACTCAGGTTTGAAAATCAAATGTTATTCTCCAGAGTTTTTATTGGACAGACAGAGCATTTTGCAGGGTTCATTAAATGTTCATTAAACTATGCCACCGCCTTTTTAGAACCGACTTTCAAGTTGACCTTCTTAAGGCAATTCAATATGTAGATCAATTTGATATTTTATACAAACTCATTAATTTGGTTATATTGCATTTGAGCGGTTACTCTAATACTCATAGTTTCTGTTATTTTGGTGATGAAATTTAAACTTTTTTCTATATTGAGGTCCCCCTTTTTGAACCCCTGATATTTACTATGCGGTGAGGCATTTGTACTCCATCAACATTAATTATTTCCAGAGACATAATTTGTCTATTTTCCAGCACATCACGACAAAAGGAAGGGAACGATGGGAGCACCAGAACTCTGCCCACATAATGTAAGTAAATCTGTGATAAGCGGAATATCAGCTATGTTTCCACCCACGGGACGGAAGGACAATCCCGACCGCTTTTATATAGTAGAAGAAGAAGAAGATATGCACGGGGAGTAGAAAATCATCTTTTACCTGGAAAAACGAAACTACAAATCCCATCGTGCATTTCAAAATGGGGCGGTGTGAAACTCCCCTGCATAGCACTCACGGATGGAAGGACACCGACCCCTTTTACATAGAAGGATGCTGCTAAGGAAAACGCTGTTCACCGAGCCCCAGTTAGATCACAAACACGACGCCGAGGCAGCAATTGAACCGACAACCAGCGTGGCCATATATATGGAGTAGGATCACTGTCAAAATAACTCCATTGTTCCACCTTTGTGTTCATACAAAGTAACAAATCAATTGTTTCTTCTGATAGGGAATGCCTTGTGTATCCAGTGATGTATTTTTGACGTTTGTTCACGCTGAGAATTGTACCATAATTTTCAGAGGAAACGTAATTGACACGTGTAAATGTAAATTGACTTAAAATTATTATTTTTGGCAGTGATCTTAACTACCTTTTGCCATAGCAACACTTCCGATAATGTCTTCTTGTAATGTGACAGCCAAGTTAGAAGTTTCATTCTTTTAGTCATCTGGTGTGTGATCAGACCAGAGTGTGTATGTGTGCATATCATCTATCAACAACAAGCACAAAAAACTTTTGTGGACTTGTTCTGTGACTAGGACTTGTTTTCCTAGCTCATTTATCAATTTTGAAATGTATTATTATTATGAATTACAACCAATGGGTTAAATGTACATTAGATAACATGCATAATGCTATAAATGCTTGAAAATAAACAGTTTCAAAATTAAAACGACAGATCAAACATGGTTTAGGATTGCATTCTGAATT